>NW_026647950.1:120000-140000 GCF_950295315.1 Erinaceus europaeus
GCCTGCAGCCCCTGTGGGACTTGACTGGGTTTGCAGCAGGTTCCGTGGCTGCTCCCAGTGTTTCCAGTGCCTGGTGCTGTCCAGACACGAGCCGCCCCCCGCTGGACATGGAGCCTGGGAAGCAGCGTTCCCAAGGGAAACAGCTCCTGGAGCCCTTAGCCACCCGGTTGCTCTCCTGTCAAGATTTCAAGCTCCTTCCCAAATGAAAAACATTTTGCGATTCTGAGGCTGAAGTAGAAAGATGAGAAAATAACTTGACACGGAGAAAATCAAGCCAGGGGGAGAATGAGGCTCAGACTCATCACTCTCCCGCACAGAAGCCTGCCAACGGCCGTCCCTCCCGGAGCTGCAGGATCCCACTCGGCACAGGAATAATGTCAGTGACTCCGGGGGCCGCTCCCCACTCTCTGCCTCCCTGCTGCCCCCGGCGAATCCCTCTCATCTGCAAAATGATGATGCCGTGTCTGTCCCCTCATTCCAGACCGAGCGGCTGTCTGATTCCTAGCAGGCATCATTAGAGCGCTCGCAGAACGCACAAGAGAAGCAGACAGCCGTGCAGACAGACACCCCATGGCCCTCAGAGTGGGGCCTCCACACCGGGGCGCCGGCCCTGCCTCCCCAGACGACGACAGAGGCCCCAAAAGCTGGTGAGGAGGGAGAACTGGCAGCGGCAAAGGCTTCCTCCAGCCTTCTGCTGGGCCTGTGGGAAGTCAGGGGTGGGGCTCAGTGGGCAGAGCACAAGGCTAACAAGGCCATGGGCCCCAGGCCCCAGGCGCTCCAGTGAGCCTCTGGCTCACTCACTCCAGAAACAAGTAACCAAATAAACACGTCTTTGGAACATCGATTCCACACAGGAGTGAAACCTCTGGCAGCCGTCTTTCATCTTTACTTATGTCCCTAAGCAGCATCACCTCCAGTCCCATCCGTCTTGTCCCCAAGGACACACTCTCATCTGTTTTGACGGCAGAGTAGTATTCCACGGAGTCTGGATCCCGTGACTCCTCCATCCCGTCATCTGTGGGTGGGCGTCTGGGCTGCGTCCCCTCTGGGAGTGGACAGAGTGGCTGTGGACACGGGGTCAGTGTCCCGTTGGAGGTGTTTTTGCTCTGCGACCCACAGGTCTTCAGTTTCCTCATGTGAATTATCTGTGCTTTTATCCTAGTTGTAGTTGGGGACACAAGATACTGGTGGTTTGAAACCTTTCAAAATGCTTTTTGAGTGATATGCTGATAAATAAATCTAGGCAATAAAAAATTAAAAATTGTGGCCAGGTGGTGCACCTGGTGGAGCGCACATGTTACAATGTGCAAGGACCCAGGTTCAAGCCCCTGGTCCCCACCTGCAGGGGTAAAGCTCTGTGAGTGGTGGAGCAGGGCTGCAGGGGTCTCTCTGTCTCCCTCTCTGTCTCCCCTTCCCCCCTGATTTCTGTCTCTATCCAACACATAAGTAAGGATTAAGAAATGATGCCACGTGACTGCTTCCAGAAATCTTGACATAGGCAGTTGCTGGAAATCGAGGGCAGATCACAGAGGTAAAAGTGCTGAGGGTGGCCGAGCCCTGGTCAGACCGCACTTCACATGGAGTGCACGTCAGAGGACAGCAGGCGGTCGGCAGGAAGTCGCTCTCTGGCACTAACAGGAGGCGCTCGGGCCACAGAGCCCCCTTCACTAAGACAAGGACAAATGGACAAGCCCTTGGCTGACGCCCAGCCCCCCGTGGACCCCGGCAATGCACAGGAGGGAAAAGCCTCCCTTGGCAGGGAGACAGCTCGGCTGGCAACGGCATGGTTTGCCAAGCTTGAATCCCTGGGTTCTAGCTCCAGCACCCCATGGGATCAGCGCAGCACCAGGGGAAGCTCTGTGGGGACTTGTGCAGTGCTGTGAAATCTCTCCTGTCTCTGTCTCTGAATGAAAGACAGAATGGAAACGAAGGTAAAGAGAAAACGGAGTGAAACATGGGTGGGCTGCGGTGAGGTCTGCAAAGCCATGGGCCCTGGGGAGGGAGGAGGAGGAGGCTCTGGGTGTGGGTGCGTGATGGAGGGGCGGCACCCGGCTTGGGGTGAGAGTGACTGGCAGACACTTGTCACCTGTGTCAGCAGCTGGACTGTGGGCCACTGCCGCCATGAAACAAGCACAGACCTCAGTGCAGAGCTCACCCAGTGAGTCTCTTTCCGACTCATTTGAACAGAATGTTTCTAGAGTACGTGCAAGTAAGCATGAGCTCCAGGGCTGAGAGGGTCCTAGAGACAGGAATGCAGGGTCACAGGCCCGGAGTCCCCTCTGTTTCTGGGCAGCTGAGCAGGGTCCTAGAGACAGGAATGCAGGGTCACAGGCCTCGTGTCCCCTCTGTGTCTGGGCAGCTGAGCAGGGTCCTAGAGACAGGAATGCAGGGTCACAGGCCTCGCGTCCCCTCTGTGTCTGGGCAGCTGAGCAGGGTCCTAGAGACAGGAATGCAGGGTCACAGGCCCCGCGTCCCCTCTGTGTCTGGGCAGCTGAGCAGGGTCCTAGAGACAGGAATGCAGGGTCACAGGCCTAGAGACAGGAATGCAGGGTCACATGCCTGGCGTCCCCTCTGTGTCTGGGCAGCTGAGCAGGGTCCTAGAGATAGGAATGCAGGGTCACAGGCCCCGCGTCCCCTCTGTGTCTGGGCAGCTGAGCAGGGTCCTAGAGACAGGAATGCAGGGTCACAGGCCCCGCGTCCCCTCTGTGTCTGGGCAGCTGAGCAGGGTCCTAGAGACAGGAATGCAGGGTCACAGGCCCCGCGTCCCCTCTGTGTCTTGGCAGCTGAGCAGGGTCCTAGAGACAGGAATGCAGGGTCACAGGCCTCGCGTCCCCTCTGTGTCTGGGCAGCTGAGCAGGTTTCTAGAGACAGGAATGCAGGGTCACAGGCCTGGCGTCCCCTCTGTGTCTGGGCAGGCTGAGCAGGGTCCTAGAGACAGGAATGCAGGGTCACAGGCCCTGCGTCCCCTCTGTGTCTGGGCAGGCTGAGCAGGGTCCTAGAGACAGGAATGCAGGGTCACAGGCCCTGCGTCCCCTCTGTGTCTGGGCAGGCTGAGCAGGGTCCTAGAGACAGGAATGCAGGGTCACAGGCCCCGCGTCCCCTCTGTGTCTGGGCAGCTGAGCAGGGTCCTAGAGACAGGAATGCAGGGTCACAGGCTCCAAGTCCCCTCTGTTTCTGGGCGGGCTGAGCAGGGTCCTAGAGACAGGAATGCAGGGTCACAGGCTCCAAGTCCCCTCTGTTTCTGGGCGGGCTGAGCAGGGTCCTAGAGACAGGAATGCAGGGTCACAGGCTCCAAGTCCCCTCTGTTTCTGGGCGGGCTGAGCAGGGTCCTAGAGACAGGAATGCAGGGTCACAGGCCTAGAGACAGGAATGCAGGGTCACAGGCTCTGAGTCCCCTCTGTTTCTGGGCGGGCTGAGGGTCAGGAGGAGTCAACCCTGCATCTGGTGTCCGGCAGCCAGAGACACCGAGGAGCGTCTCCCACACATGTCCCTGGTCTCGGGAACCCCTAGGCGAGGCTCGCGGAGTCACCCCGCACCAGAGTTGGAAAGGCTCAGGGAGGGCCCAGGAGCGGCCCAGGATGGAGGGAGCGTGAAGGTGGAGGCAGGGAAGGACGAGCAGTGTGGATGCAGGGTGGGGGCCAGAGAGGACTGAGACCCAGGTGGGCCGCCCGTCAGCCTGCAGGTCTGGGGCACAGCCACATGGCTTCCAGGGCCTGTGTCTCCGGGCTCCCTGCTGCACGTGTCATCACGGGCCTCCTGTGGGGCTGCGGGCCACACGCCCTGACAGCACGCAGGCAGACAGCTGTGACGTCACAGGGAGAGAAAGTGGTGTGTGTGTGTGAGTGTGAGTATGTGTGAGTGTGTGTGTGAGTGTGTGTGTGTGTGTGAGTGTGTCTGTGTGAGTGTGTGTGTGAGTGTGTCTGTGTGAGTGTGAGTGTGTGTGAGTGTGTGTGTGTGTGTGTGTGAGTGTGTCTGTGTGAGTGTGTGTGTGTGTGAGTGTGTGTGTGATTGTGTGTGTGAGTGAGTGTGTGTGAGTGTGTGTGAATATGAATGTGACTGTGAGTGTGTGAATGTGAGTGTGTGTGAGTGTGTGTGAGTGTGAGAGTGTGTGAGTGTGTGTGAATGTGTGAGTGTGTGTGAGTTTGACTGTGTGTGAGTGTGAGAGTGTGTGAGTGTGTGTGTGAGTGTGAGTGTGAGTGAGTGTGAGTGTGTGTGAATGTGACTGTGAGTGTGAGTGTGAGAGTGTGTGAGTGTGAATGTTACTGTGAGTGTGAGTGTGTGACTGTGTGTGAATGTGACTGTGAATGTGTGAGTTGAGTGTGTGACTGTGTGTGTGAATGTTACTGTGAGTGTGTGACTGTGTGTGAATGTGACTGTGTGTGTGACTGTGAGTGTGTGACTGTGAGTGTGTGAGTTTGTGTGAATGTGAATGTGAGTGTGTGACTGTGTTTAAATGTGACTGTGTGTGTGAGTGTGACTGTGAGTGTGACTGTGAGTGTGTGTGACTGTGAGTGTGAGTTTGTGAGTGTGTGACTGTGAGTGTGAGTTTGTGAGTGTGTGACTGTGAGTGTGACTGTGACTGTGTGTGTGAGTGTGACTGTGTGAGTGTGAGTGTGTGACTGTGTGACTGTGTGACTGTGAGTGTGACTGTGGCTGTGTGACTGTGACTGTGTGACTGTATGTGTGACTGTGAGTGTGACTGTGTGACTGTGAGTGTGAGTGTGACAGTGACTGTGTGAGTGTGTGAGTGTGTGACTGTGAGTGTGGCTGTGACTGTGTGACTGTATGTGTGACTGTGAGTGTGACTGTGACTGTGTGACTGTATGTGTGACTGTGAGTGTGACTGTGTGACTGTGAGTGTGAGTGGCCTGCCCTGTGCAGGACGCAGGCCACAGGACGCAGGCCGGGAGGGCAGGAGTCACTCATGTGCTGCAGGTGATGGCAGCCAGGAGCAGCCTGCAGGAGGACAGGCCCGGCCCTGCCTGTGACACTCCTCAGTCCTGCAGGAAAGGGCGGCTCATCTGCTCCAGAGCCGCGGGAGGACACCGCCACCTGCTGGCGGCCGTCGGCAGCGCTTCACCTGGCAGGGGTCTCGGGCGAGGGTCTCAGCGCTGCCCCTCTGCCTGTTTCCTCGTGGGGACACCATGAACACGCCGCCCTGCTCCCAGGAAGACCCCGGCACGGGCGTCAGCGCAGCCCGCCATGTCAGAGTCGCCGGCAAGGAGACCCCAAAGCGCGCTGATGAAGAAACACTCCGTCCAGGTCCTGGGCTTTATCATTGGCTTCTTCTAGACAAACCACACAGACCAGCAGCACCGCACAGACAGACGGGGAGGGCTGGACAGAGGGACAGGGAGGGCTGGACAGACAGACGGGGAGGGCTGGACAGAGGGACAGGGAGGGCTGGACAGAGGGACAGGGAGGGCTGGACAGAGGGACGGGGGAGGGCTGGACAGAGGGACATGGGGAGGGCTGGACAGAGGGACGGGGAGGGCTGGACAGAGGGACGGGGAGGGCTGGACAGAGGGACGGGGAGGGCTGGACAGAGGGACGGGGAGGGCTGGACAGAGGGACAGGGGAGGGCTGGACAGAGGGACAGGGGAGGGCTGGACAGAGGGACAGGGGAGGGCTGGACAGAGGGATGGGGAGGGCTGGACAGAGGGATGGGGAGGGCTGGACAGAGGGACGGGGAGGGCTGGACAGAGGGACGGGGAGGGCTGGACAGAGTGATGGGGAGGGCTGGACAGAGGGACAGATGAAGGGGTGGACAGAGGACAGGGCAGGGCTGGAGAGATGGACAGAGATAGGGGTGGACTAATGGAAAGGAATGGACAGGGACTATGAGACCTGAAGGGGGGTCAGGCAGAGACTCTGGGATTGGCTGGCACCTGCTGGAGTCCAGGCTCCCAGAAGCCTCCAGTGTGCAGCCCTCTCCCATGATCCCCTGCAGCTGTGGCCAGGTGGGAGTCCTCAGGTGGGGCCGGGTGGTCTCCAGGGCTTGTGTCTCTCCCGTTGATATGCCAGCCCATCCGTGTGTCTGCCCAGCCATCTGACACAATCTGGATTTTTAAACACCGCCGTTCCCCTGTTCCCTGCTACTTCCATGTTTGCAGAGAAAGACAGACAGACGGACATGGGAAGAATCAGAGCACCGTAATCCAGACAGGAGGAGCCAGGGCCAGAGCTTCTGGGCCGCCCCTGCCCAGATTGGAGAGAGCGTGACGCTGAGGGTGGCGGGGGGTGTGGGGCTCTGGGGGCTCAGGGCTCTGGCCCCAGCTGGCCGGCCGAGGAGGGCACCGCGTGCAGAGGGCCAACCGCCCTGTGTGCCCCCAGAGGCGGGAGGCCTGGGAGGGCGCAGGGTCTCAGCCCAGCCTCCCCTGGGCACAGGTCCCATTACCTGGGGGTGAGTGACAGCGCCCCACCCAGCACTCAACTCCCAGAACCCCACACGCTGGAGCCGGCCTGGGGCCTTCCAGGCACGGCCAGCTCAGAGGGCCTGTCCACACATGACACAGGGCAGATGAAGGACTTTGATGGGACAGGCAGTGACGCAGCCAGTTAAGTGCACATAGTACTAAGCGCAAAGACAAAACAAAACAAAACAAAAAAACAAACATGTAAGGTCCTGGGTTCGAGCCCCCTCTCCCCACCAGCAGGGGTGAAGCTTCATGAGCAGTGAAGCAGGGCTGCAGGCCTCTTTCGCTCTCTCTCTCTCCTTGTCTGTCTCCCTCTCCCCTCTCAATTTCTCTTTGATCTATCCAATAAAATAGAAAAGAATAAAGAATAAAAGAATAAATGAAATAATAAATAAATAAAAGTATAAATAAAAGAAATTTTTTCTCCTGCTGGGAGAAATGGATTCATAGTGCAGGCACCAAGCCCAGTATTAACTCTGGTGGTAATAATAATAATAATAATAATAATAGGATCAGGCAGTGGTGCACCTGGTTAAGCACACGCATTACAGTGCGCAAGGATATGGGTTCAAGCCCCTGGGCCCCACCAGAAAGGCGTAGATTTCAAAGCAGTGAAGCAGGTCTGCAGATGTCTCTCTCTCTCTCTCTCTGTGTGTCTCTCTTTTCCCTTCTCTCTCATTTTTCTTTGTCTCTATCCAATAATAAACAAGTAAATACATTTTTTTTAAATAACAGAAGTCCTTCGCAAAGTAATCCCCCAGAGGCAGGCTCCTGTGCTCAGTTCACCACGTGCCAGGACCTGGGTTCAAGCCCAGCACCCCATGGAAGCATCTTGACAGGAGGGCTGTCAGCCACCGTGGAGTGAGGCTGTGGTGTCTTTCCTCTCTCTCTTCCTCTTTCTGGGCGATAGAAGGTGTCAGGGGCCGGGCGGTGGTGTGTCGTATGCTTTACATTGGGTTCTAGTTCTCCCCCGCCAAGAGAATTGGATCAGTCCAGTTAGTTTTGCGGGCCACTTGGCCCCGCCCCTAGGGACCCCGCCAGAGTTTGAGAGTTCCAGAGTTGGAGAGAGTTGCAGAGTTCGGGAGAGTTGGAGAGTTGCAGAGTAAGAGAGAGTGCTTGGCCGCCGCAAAGAGACAGCGGAGTTCTGTTTGGTGATTAGTTTGGTTTAGTTTATGAATCGTTGTTCCTGAATAAAGAAATACAGCTTCCCTGCCCAGCCGTTGTCTCCGCGTCTCTGTTACCCGCCCGTGAAGCTAACCCGGCCAGCTGGAGCCGCCGAAATTTTAACAACAGTGGTACACCTGGTGACGCGCACATGTCACCGTGAGGAAGGACCCGGCTTCAGGCTGCCACTCCCCACCTGCAGGGGGAAGCTTCACAGGCGGTGAAACAGAGCTGCAGGTGTTCTCCACAGTTAAGATAAGGCTCAGCTGGCAGAGTGCAGGGCTTGTCTGCCCGAGGCTCTGGGTCCGTCCCCAGCACTGCAAGTCCCGGAGCTGTGCTCTGAACTCTCTCTCTCTCTCTCTCTCTCTCTCTCTCTCTCTCTCTCTCTCTCTTTCTCTCTCTCTCTCCCCACTGCCACACAAAGCTCTCTCTCTCATACGAAGAGATAACTTTTAAGAACCAAGTCATGGACCTTATCTGTCCGTGAGCATCACGAACGGGGTCTCCCACTCCGAAGTGCATGTCTTTCTGTATTTTTCCTGAACTGGCGCTCGGTTTGCTAAGAAGCCATGTGGCCTGGAAGGAAAGGGTGGGACTCAGACTAGGGTACTTCTTCCCAAGAAATCTCTCACCTTACATTCTTCCCCTCTTTTCTTGCCTTTGTTGTTTTATTGTTGTTGTAGTTATTATTATTGTTGTTGTTGTTGTTATCGATGTCATTTTTTTTGGACAGGACAGAGAGACATGGAGAGAGGAGGGGAAGACAGAGAGGGGGAAAGACAGACACCTGCAGACCTGCTTCACCACCTGGGAAGCGACTCCCCTGCAGGTGGGGAGCCGGGGGCTCGAACCGGGATCCTTAGGCCGGTCCTTGTGCCTTGCGCCACCTGTGCTTAACCCGCTGCGCCACCATCTACCCCCCCCCCCACACACACACACACTTTCTATATTCAGAGCAAACAGAACAGGAATCACTAAGGTCTGTTTCCACGGCTACTTTCTTGACTTGTTTTTGAAGTGATGTTTCTCCCACTAGAGGGCTCTCTGGATAAGAGGAAACCCGTTTTTGAAGCTATTTCTAGTGAATACTATTTTTACCAGCTAAAATCTCTGGATAATTTTTGTTTGTATTTGGAGACAACTTTTTTAAAAATTCTGGAACCAAGTAAGGTAGTATTAACACATTCGTTTTTTTTTTCTTGTCAACAGTTACTCTGAAAAATGTTTTATTACAATATATCTGTGTCCATTTATTTCTTCACCAGGAACAATAATCAGGACTAATGATCTCTGGATCTGAAATTCCCCAATGAGTCAGTGCCTGGCTGGGAATTCAGCTTCCTCAGAAGTTAATACCACTCCAAGATTAATGTTATAAGACGTTTTAATTCACAGTGCTGCAAGTTCTTTTCTTTTAATAGTGTTTGTCTATTTTATTCTGATAGGAGAAAGAGAAAAACACAGAGCAAGCCCAGAGCCCTGTTCAGCTCCTGCTGATGGTGGTGCTGGGCACTGAACCTGGGACTTCAGAGCCTCAAGCAGGAGAGTCATTTTCCAGAACCACTGTGCTATCTCCCAGCCTTCTTTAACATTATTCTTAAGCACTTTTGTTCTTTTTAATGTTATTATAAAACAAATGGATTTTAAATTTAATTATTATAAAATATTTTCTCCCATAGCCCTACTGAACTCTGGCTGATGGTGGTGCAGGGGATTGAACCTGGGTCCTCAGAGCCTCAGGCAAGAGAATCTCTGCAGAACCCCTGTGCTGTCTTCCTTGTATTATTATTATTATTATTTTACCCAGAGCCCTGCTGAGCTCTGGCTGATGTTGGTGCTGGGGATTGAACCTGGGTCCTCAGAGCCTCAGGCAGGAGAATCTCTGCATAACCCCTGTGCTGGCTTCCTTGTATTATTATTATTATTATTATTATTATTATTATCATTTTACCCAGAGCCCTGCTGAGCTCTGGCTGATGGTGGTGCTGGGGATTGAACCTGGGTCCTCAGAGCCTCAGGCAGGAGAGTCTCTGCAGAACCCCTGTGCTGTGTCCCAGCCCTAGTGTGAGTTCTTACTGGAAACTGTATTCCCACAAATCCCACTGTTGGTGAGAGAGTCCTGCCATCTCATTTTACATGTCAGAAGTCGCCCATGGTTCCTGTTTGGTGGAGTTCATTTTTCACATAAATACCAACTTATCTTTCTGTACTTTGACACACTAGGAGAAGCCAAGGCTTTCAAAACCTGGCTGCAGGTTTGCACAGCTCCACAGAGCGGGGTCAGTGTCTGCTCTGGCTCCAACCCACTGTCCGGGGTCCCAGCAAACATGGGCACACAAGCTGGGAGGTCCCGGAGGGCCAGAGGAAGGTCCCCGGGGTACCTCTGACTCAAGAAAGGAAGACGTCGTCGTCGGTGTGGAAATGTGGGTTCAGACAGCAAGAGGAAAAGCGTTTGGGGAAGCAGAAAGGGCGGCAGTCAGAGTATCAGTAAGATGAGGCAGAAATCAAATTCAAAACAGACGGGGAAGGCGGCCAAACCCCAGACCTCGGAGACGCTGGTCCCTGCGGGGAGGGGCAGCACAGACCCCAGGTGGTGGCTACAGCACGGAACAAATCCCTGTAATCTCATAATCTGCAAACCCTTATGAAATCACGCGGAAGATTATATAAAATCTAAAAAAAAAAAAAATCAAATGGAATTAGTGGGTTTCCACAGCCGTAACTGGAACGAAACATCCACTCTGGATTTAAGCAAGAAAAAGGATCAGGGACCAGCAGTCCCCGGAACCTCCGGCTGCACCTGTCCTGCCGGAGCGGGCGCAGGGGCTGGACACACTCTGAGGGCCTCCACGCTGCGTCCCGTGTCACGGGATGTTAGCCACATGCGTGTTGCTAAGGCCCCTCGGCTCAGGCTGTGCTGTGCGTCCCTTTCCAGCCCCGCAGATGTCTGAGGCTGCTTAGACCGAGGCAAGAAGAGGCTCTCTCCAGGCTCCATCAGACATGTCCGGGGCATCACACAGGGTGTCTATATCTGCTTCTGCTTCTTTGTTCATTTTCCCAGGGCACTTCTCAGCCCTGGCACATTGAGGGATAGAACCTGGGACTTGGGAGGCGCAGGCAGGCATGGAAGTCCTTTTGCTTAACAATCATGCTATCTATCTCTGCTTGTTTATTTACTTATATCGTCTATCTCCCCTCAGCCACCTGTCTATTAATCCATTTGTTGTCTGTCCCTTTATCATTTATCCATCAAGTATCTACCTGTGTTATTTTACTGTCTTTAAAATGTATTATGTTTTCTTTTCTTTTGTTATTGGATAGAGACAGAGCGAAATTGAGAGGAGGGGTAGACAGACAGAGAGACACCTGCTGACCTGTTTCACTTGTGAAGCTTTCTCGCCTGTAGGTGGGGAGCGGGGGCTTGAACCCGGGTCCTTGTGCTCGGTGACGTGTGTGCTCCTGTGCCGCTGCCCGGCCCCTCTTTTGCCCTTCTCCGTTGCTGGATTCTCTCTCACTGATTTCCCCTTGGACGTGGTTGAGTGCAGGCTCACTCCTGGGTCCGCCTGTCTCCCCGGCTGTTGGGAGACGGAGGTCAAGAGCTGTCCCCGCGGGTCCCGGAGCAGCTCAGCGTGTCGAGGGCGACGTGCACAGGGAGACAAACACCCAGTCAGCCCTGGGAAAGCCTCGGAGGGCGTTCGTTTATTGAGAGAAAAAGGAAGTGCACACACCCACTGCCCAGGCACAAGGTCAAGGTCATCATGAGTCCAAGCCCAGAGCAACACAACACATACCTATACATTGTTCTACAAACTCTCTGATCACAAATGAAGACTAGCCATACCAGGTCTGAGCACAAGCTTCACAACGCACACTTTCCCGGGGATAAATTACGGGCGCCTCAGGGTGAATTTCAGGCACCTCAGAGGAAGGGGAGGAGGAGGGGCAGGTGAGCAGGAGCGTAGGTGGTGGCTTTCAAGTGAGGCCAAACACAGTGCTCAGTAACTCCTGGCCTTTGTTTTAAGGGGGGAGGAGAGGTGTGTGCAGAAAGGGAGCCCCCTTTCCAGAGAAGCCATCCTTCATTAATTCAAGAGGTCAGGGGGACCTGCCCTTGTCTGGACTTAAAGGGAGAGTTGGGGGTCAACTCGCTTGAACTTCATGGAAACAACGGCTTGGACTTCCCGGGACAGGGGGCCCCACTCTCCAGACGAGATCGGAAGAATTTAAAGACGGGTGCTGTCACAGCAGCCTATGACACGGTCTGGCACCGTGGTCTCCTAGTCAAGATCTCAAGATGCCTGCCTCCATGGGTGGCCAACACTATATCGTTTCTTCTCCAAAACAGAAGATTCCGGGTGCGTCTGGGTGACAAGTCTAGCAGATGGAGACTTGTCTCAAGTGGCCTCCCCCAGGGCTCTGTTCTGGCTCCTACGCTATTTTATATTTACATCAATGACCTTCCAGAAACTTCTTCAAGGAAGTTCATCTACGCCGATGACATCTGCTGTGCAACTCAGGCATCCAAGTTCGACATCCTCGAGGAAACACTCACGAAAGATATGTCTCTGATATCTGATTACTGTAAAAAATGGCGACTAATCCCTAGCACTGCAAAACGGTATCATCTGTTTTCCATCTACACCGTGCCTCGGCCTCCTGTGAGCTTAATGTGCAGCTTGGCCATATGAGAATCCGGCATGAAGCCCAGCCAGTCTATCTTGGCGTTACTCTCGATCGCACTCTGTCATTTCACGAACATCTCATAAAAACTGCAGCAAAGGTGGGCGCGAGGAATAACATAATTGCAAGACTGGCCAGCTCCTCATGGGGCGCGAGCGCTGCCACACTACGATCATCCTCTCTGGCATTATGCTATTCCACTGCAGAATACTGTGCCCCAGGATGGTTCCGTAGCCCCCATGTCCACTTGGTCGATTGCAAATTATATTCCTCCATGAGGATAATTTCTGGAACCATCCGTTCCACCCCGGTTCCATGGCTGCCAGTTCTTAGCAACATCGCCCCGCCAGATGTTCGTCGGGATGCGGCATCATCTAAGTTCATTTCCCACGTCTACACTCGACCGGACCTGCCAATCTACGCGGATATCTTCGCCCACCCTGTCCAACGCTTGACGTCTCGTCACCCAATCTGGTCCCCTACGCCTACACTGAACTTCTCTGTTCCAGACTCTTGGAAACAGAGTTGGCAGTCAGCTGAGGTAAAGAACACCTCATCACAGACCCCTGCAAGCGTCAACCCGGCTTTGACCTAGCACGTTATGATTGGGCCCTCCTCAATCGCTATCGAACAGGCCATGGCTGGTGCGCCGCTATGTTCCATCGCTGGGGAGCCAGAGACGACCCGAACTGCCCCTGAGGCTCCAGACAGACTATGACCCACATAGTCAACGACTGCCACCTCTCCAGATTCAAAGGAGGTCTCGAAACTTGACATCAGGCTCAACCTGACGCTGTTGACTGGCTGCGGAAGAAGGGCAAACGCTAGCAGAAGAAGGAGGGTGGCATGGCTGTAGACAGCCCTGCTCTCCAATAGTCCAGTGGCTTTCCAGGTCTGACTGGGACTCCCGGGCCCAGTCCTGAGCCACACACCCTGGCCCGCGGCATCTTCCCTGCAGTTCTCGTCTTCAGCTACTGTCTTCTGCGTCTCTCAGATTTCTGTTGGGCTCCTCTCCCAGCTATTCTCAGAAGTTGGCTGCAGACTTGAGCCCTGTCACGTGGGCCATGGATGTGTTCTCGCCACCCAGAGTCTGGGCAGGGCCGGAGGGATGGTCATTCCTGGGCTGAGGCCAGAGATTCGGTCCCTTGTTTGTGCTGGGAGGCCGGCAGGCTGAGCTGAGTGGTGGGGGCTCCATGCTGGTGGGTGGGCCTCTGAGACCCCTGGCGTCCAGGACAGGACTGACGTACCACTGGCTCCACTCCTCAAAGGCATCTGGACTGGCCAGGGGCCTGTGCAGACAACGGCCGGTCTTGGACTATGAGGCTGAGTATCCGGGTACCAGCAGCCAGGGTCTGGGCCTGTGTCTCTGGGTCCGGGGACAACACCGAGCATGGGGCCCCGGGAGTGCTAACACTCTGTTTCTCCAGGTTTGCATGTAGGGCTGGGATGCACAGTGCCACATTTTGTTATGAAATTTCTTTATTGGGGGATGAGTGGCTTATAGTCTACAACAAACACAGTATTCTGTACATGCGTAACATTTCCCACTTTTCCACATAACAATACAACCCCCACTCTGTCGGGAAATTGTGAGGAGCCTCACAGAGCACCCTGCATTTTTCTGCCTCTGGGAGCCTCACATTCTTTAAAACATTAAGCCAGCTCCCCCTGCTTCACCCTGCATTCCTGATACTATGGCCTATCTTACCAGACTTATTATCTACATAATCATTGTTTTGCAGGAAAGACCCCCACCCATTCCATTCCTTTGATCGATCTTCTTTCTACCCTCGAGACCCTCCCTGCCTGCAGGGTATTATTAATCCCACCAGTTAAAACCCTCGCAACAGTTGCTAAGGAAGTTCCTACCTTTCCAGCCCTTTTGCCTTTCTCCGCCCCCTTCCTAGCCATTTCCGACTTGCCACTTCCGGGTCCGACCTTTAAAAGCCTGGGCTCTCTGATCAATAAAGACATTGCATTGCCTCACTGCCACGAGTCTGTTCCTGGGTCATCTCCCTCGCGTCGCTGAGTGAGCAGCAGCCCAGGCTGGCTCCGGTGGCATTCTCTCCAATCCAGAGAGCACACACCCGGGAAGAGGCACCCCCAGCCAGCCCGGCACCACTCGGTCCTCATCTGCCATCATGTTCCAGGACCAGAACTGCCGCCACCTACCCTAGAATCTTTTACTTCGGTGTGATACACAACTCCAGCCCAGATTCTGGCTTAGCGTTTTCCCTCCTGATCCTGTTTTTTTAAATTCTGTTCCTGAGTGAGATCATCCCATATTCATCCTTCTGTTTCTGACTTAATCTCACTTAACATGATTCCTTCCCAAACCAAGATGAAGAAGGTGAATTCACCATTTTTAATAGCTGAGTAGTACTCCATTGTGTATGTAGACCACAGCTTTCTCAGCCACTCACCTGGGTTGCTTCCAGGTTTTGGTTTGGCTGTTACAAATTGTGCTGCTATGAACACAGGTACACAAATCTTTTTGGAAGGGTGTGACTGGTTCCTTAGGATCTATCCCCAGGAGAGGAGCTAGGACACTTTGCTCTCACCGGTTTGCACCATGGTGCTGGTGCAGGCAGGCAGGCAGAGCTGGTGCAGGCACTGTGACAGGTGGGGCAGTGTCATGGGGGTGAGGGAAAGCGGACAGTGTGACCTGGGAGGGCAGAGGAGCAGGGCTCCTGGAGAAGGGGCTTTCTGGTAGTTCCAGAGACCCTCTGGGGGCCTGGCCTCAAGCTTTGACTCTCACTTCACTTTTGAACGGAACTCACCACGGACGCTGATCAAGGAGAAATTTAGAAGTTACACAGCTGTCGCACACGCTCTTGAAATTCTTTTCGTGGAAAACTCACAACTCACGTCGCACCCTGGAAGAGACCTTTCTCAGAGAAACCCTTTATTCATCGGGGATAAAGAGATAAAAAGCCTCAGAGACTCTTGCCCATTGAATCAAGGGGTCTGGAGGTGAGTACCAGCCTCCCCGCAGGGGCTGTGCTCAGCGTGTGTGTGTGTTCAGCTTGTGTGTGTTCAGCGTGTGTGTATGTGTGTGTGTGTGTGTGTGTCTTCAGAGCCCCACTAGAGCACTTATTACCAAACTGTCTTCATCCCATCAAAGCACGGAAGCAGACGCATCAGGGGCCTCTTTGCAGGTACACGCAGTGTGCCGGTTAATGCCGGGCTGCCAGGACACTGGCACGTGTCTTCACACATCCGCAGCGTGAACCTCATGGCCTGCTTGGGACCTGCACTTTGGGGTCTGTTGGCCGACAACAAGATGCCCACTGGAGCTGTCAGTGGGCGGGAATTGTAGCCAGAGGGGAGATGAGAGCCGGCGGGGGGACGGCATTCCTTGGCTCACACACGGCTTCTCAGGGCTCCGGGAAACAGCTCAGCAGAGAAGGCACTGGGGTGTTAACCTGTAACAAGCCTCACAACTCAGGGGCCTTTGAGTCATCAAGAAATTAGGGATCAAGAAGTCAGGGAATTGGTGGCTGGATGGCAGTGCACCAGGTTGAGAGCACATAATACCAGGCGCAAGGACCCAGGTTCAAGGCCCTGGTCCCCACCTGCAGGGGGGAAGCCTCACGAGTGGTGGAGCAGGTCTGCAGCTGTCCTCTGTCCACCTCCCTATCTATCTCTCCTTCCCCTTCTATTTCTCTCTCCCACCGAATAAATTGTAGGGAAAAATGGCCACTGGGAACAGTAGATTCATAGTGCCAGCACTAAGCACCAGTGGTAACCCCAGTGGCAAATAATAATGATAATGATAATAAAATCCAAGAGTTTCCAGGAGGAATGTGTTAGCCGGCATGTGAGCCTTCAGTGCCTCAAGCCCAGCCTCTCTCCATCTCTGGCCGATTCCCTCAGGGGTGGACACAGGGAGAAGTGTCCAAGCCCCAGGGACCCTGAGTTCCAGGGACGCTGGGCTCTGTGGGGCTCTGTCCCTGCACTCTGCCTGTCCCTTTTGCCGAGAGGCCAGGCTCTGGTCTGGGGTCCCACAGGGTCCCCTAGAGCACCCCCACTCTGCCAGGGCCCCTGCGGGAAGCGGGAGTCGGGGGTGGGGTGGGGCAGTGACATGACGTCCCCACAGCTCGGAGGGACAGGCCAGCGTCACCACAGAGGCCTTTGGCTCTCCCTGTCTTACAGACTCCTGGCCTGGCCACACGCTCAGCCCGGTCCCCCACGGCTCCTTTCTGTCTGCACACTGAGGACCCCGGGTGCCCTCCTGCTTTCTCCACCTGCTCCCTGGCTGGTGCCCACTCCATGGAGTTCCTGCTTCTTGGGCACATGGCCACCCTTTCAGACGTGGAGCCGGCTGTGACACTAAGCCAGGGGACATGGCACGGGGACGCTGAGGCTCAGGACGGCGTGGGAAGCCTCCCATCTGTGGGGCGGGACACAGCACAGGGGTCTGCAGAGACACTCTGGCCTGAGGCTTTGAGGCCCCAGCACCACCATCAGCCAGAGCTCAGCAGGGCTCTGGGGAAACAACAACAACAACAATAATAATAATTCTGCAAAAGACTCTCCTACCTGAGGCTTTGAGGCCCCAGGTTGAATTCCCAGCACCATCATCAGCCAGAGCTCAGCAGGGCTCTGGGGGAACTAATAATACTAATAATAATTATTATTATTCTACAAAAGACCTCTTGCTTAAGGCTTTGAGGCCTCAGTTAGAATTCCCAGCACCACCTTCAGTCAGAGCACAGCAGGGCTCTGGGGAAATAATAATAATAATAATAATAATAATAATAATAATAATAATAATAATAATTCTGCAAAAGACTCTCCTACCTAAGGCTCCCAGGTTCAAGCCCCAGTGCCACCATCAGCCAGAGCTCATCAGGGCTCTGGGGAATTAATAATAATAATAATTCTGCAAAAGACTCTCCTGCCTGAGGCTCCCAGGTTCAAGCCCCAGTGCCACCATCAGCCAGAGCTCATCAGGGCTCTGGGGAATTAATAATAATAATAATAATTCTGCAAAAGACTCTCCTGCCTTAGGCTCTGAGGCCTCAGGTTCAATTCCCAGCACCACCGTCGGCCAGAGCTGAGCAGGGCTCTGGGTCTCTCCTTCTCTGAATCTTACTATATCTTATCTCATTCTCATTAAAAATAAAAAAAGAAAGAAAGGAAAGAGGGGAGGAAGGAGCCTCCTTCTGCGTGTCTTCTGGGACGCCCCCAGCTGAGGAGCTTAGAAGAAGCAGGTGCCCTGGGCCCCCGGCCCAGCCTGGCAGACACGTTGCCTGGCCGCCCGCCCAGCACTGAGTGCTAGGTGTGGATCTCCCCGCCTTTAACGAAGTTTGACAATTTGTGACAGAGCAGAAGGGGAATTCATTATATTTAGTAATAGAAAACCCATTTCTCATTTTTCCCTGGCCCGGCCGCCTGGGTGGGTTGGCGTGAACCCGGCAGCACCGCCTCCGTGGGCGGTGGGGAAGGTCACTCGGGGGTCTTCAATTCCCTCCCGCTTCCCGGGTGGCATCTGGTGATTGCCGGCATCGGGGAGGAGAAGGGGCGAGAGGCTGCTCTTTTTCCCAAGAAGGAATATTCCTGACTTGAAAAGAAATAAATCTGTCAAAAGGGAAATATTAAAAATAAAGACCACGACTGTAATAATCACACTGGTGTCAGGGCCAATTTTGCTTCCCAGCGCGGGGAAGGTAAGGCCCGGCCCCCGCCCGGCCCCCTCCCCGAGGGCTGTCAGCGGCAGAGAGATGGATTTTTTATTTCAATAACCACTGCGGTTTAAGGGGAATTCATGTGTGGGCGAGAAGAACAGCTTCGAGAATCAAATTTCCTTAAAATATTATTTTCTGTTCTCGCTGCTCCAGAGTTGAATGAGACTGATAGGTGTGAGCACGCGGGGGCAGGTGTTTGCGGAGGGGCTGGGTCGCACCCGGCACACAGGCAGGGCTCGGACCCGGACCCGCGGAGGACAGGGCTCGCGGAGCGGGGCCTCATGCCCAGAAGTGGCAGTCCCTCTAAAGGACCAGCCTCGTCACCTCAGTGTCAACATGGCATGAGACCACTCACATTCACCACGAGAGAGAGCGAACTCTTGCCCCATCGTACCTGCTCTCACAAATCCTAGAGGCCTTTGTGTGGCCTCCTCAGTGATGACAGGACGTGTGGCCCTGGACACGGCCTAGAAAGGAGGCTTGGCAAGTGGGTGGGGGAAGGTCTGAACATTCATTTATTTCTCGGCGTATTTTCTCTCGATTAGGGAGGGGGAAGCAAGGGGGCAGGGGAAGAGAGGAGGAGAGCCCAGAGCCCTGCTCAGCTCCGGCTAATGGTGGTGCTGGGGATTGAACCTGGGGCCTCAGAAGCTCAGGCAGGAGAGTCTTTTGCAGAGCCCCGTGATATCCCCCCGTACACATATTTCTCTCTGTCATTATTATTATCTATCTCCAGGGGCACCGTTGGGCTCGGTGGCCGCACTAGGAAGCCACTGCTCTTGGAGGCCGTTTTTCCCATTTTGTTGCCCTTGTTATTGTTTATTGTTGTTGTTACTGTCATTGTTATTGCTGTTGTTGGACAGGACAGAGAGAAATCAAGAGATGAGGGGAAGACAGAGAGAGAAAGAGAGACACCTGCAGACCTGCTTCATTGCTTGTGAAGAGACTCCCCTTCAGGCAGGGAGCCAGAGGGCTCGAACCGGGATCCTTCTGCTTTGTGCCATGTGGGTTTAACCCACTGCGTTACCTCCTGGCACCTATTATCTTTTTTTTTACAGAAGCAGCGGAAGAGAGGGGGAGTGGGAAAAGGGGGGAGAGAGAGGGAGAGAGAGAGAGAGAGAAAGAGAGAGGGAGAGAGGGGGAGAGAGGATGAGAGAGGGAGAGAGAGAGAGAGAGAGAGAGAGAGAAAGAGAGAGGGAGAGAGGGGGAGAGAGGATGAGAGAGGGAGAGAGAGAGAGAGAGAAAGAGAGAGGGAGAGAGGGGGAGAGAGGATGAGAGAGAGAGAGAGAAAGAGAGAGGGAGAGAGGGGGAGAGAGAATGAGAGAGAGAGAGAGAGAGAGAAAGAGAGAGAGAGGGAGAGAGGGGGAGAGAGGATGAGAGAGAGAGAGAGAAAGAGAGAGGGAGAGAGGGGGAGAGAGAATGAGAGAGAGAGAGAGAGAGAGAGAGAGTGAAAGAGAGAGAGAGGGAGAGAGGGGGAGAGAGGATGAGAGAGAGGGAGAAAGGTTCCGGGCTGCCTTCAGATGGTGACGCAGCCGGGCTGAGCAGAGCTCTCTCAGGCGGGAGGGCTCACACCTTCGCCTGCACCTGCCGGCTGCCCTGGGAACAGCTGCTGTCCAGGGTGAGGAGCGGGCGGGCGAGAGGCGAGACTTTACCTGGTCAGCACACCCACCTGTGGGCCAGGCACCAAAGGTCTGTTTCGAATGGGCTCTGCTGTGAGGGGCCAGGCGGGGGCGCGCCTGGTTGAGCGCCCGCATTACAGAGCACAAGGACCCGGGTTCAAGGCCCGGCTCCCCACCTGCAGGGGTGTGGGGGAGCTTCATGAGTGGTGAAGCAGGGCTGAAGGTGTCTCTCTACCTCTTTTCATCTCTGTCTTTCCACGCCCTCTCGATTTCTCTCTGTCTCTACCCAATAAATAAATAAGTAAATAAGTGCTCTAAGTGATCAAATGGGTTGTCTGTGTGAACCGGCGACTGCCTGTGCTCTGACGCTGGTCTGGCTTCCTGCCTCACGCCTCCATACTTCCTCCTACAAAAGAGCCAATATAGGAATTGTTTCC
>NW_026647950.1:145000-157500 GCF_950295315.1 Erinaceus europaeus
GCCATGTCCGATCTCTGTGGCCTCTTTCCAAAAGAAATGCACTTACCTAGAATTACATTCTCGAGTAATCCGTGCCTGCCCGAGCCCCCAACAATGAGAGAGGTGGAGAGCTGTCATTAGCACACTCAGATGATGATTTGGGAAAGTGACAGTGTGTAATTTGAAATATTAGCGTGTTGGGCTGGGAACTCAGCACACACAATGGCCGTTAATTGGTGATCAGATATTTTGAAAATGTAACCAAAATGCAAGAGGAAAGTACTTTAGCTTGCTCACTTTAAAAATAGCCCTGATTTTTTTTTTTTTGTTGTTGCTGCGGGCAAATCATAACAACCTTTCATTTTTACAGAAAGAATAATAATTTCCTTGCTGTTGAAAGAAGTAGGCCTTGCATTAGGGGTAAATACTGATTGCTGTTTTCATAAGTCGATGTTAAACATTGTCAGTAGGAATAATTTTATAACAATGGCGTATTTTCTGTTTTTGTAGTAAGATTTAACATTTACATTACTCCGTGAGTTTGGATATTTTAAGGATTTTTAGAAATAAAATGTGCTGTATAAATCCAGGTGATATTTTTAGTTACAAAAGCTAACGTGGATTTCTCACAGATTAAAGAAAGCAGTCCAGAAGGATGGGCACGAGAAATTCTTTCTTAAAAGTCTTTATTTATTTATGTCTGTTGTCAGCAGAGCTATCACTGGGGCTGCTTGGTACCGACAGGATGTATCTATTGCTCGTAACAGCATTTCCCCTTTCTTTTTTTTCCCCTTCTTTCTTTATTTTTATTTTCTTTTATATTATCAATAGATAAAACAGAAGGAAATTGAGAGGTGAGGGGGAGACAGAGAGGGAGAGATAGACAGCTACCTGCAGCCCTGCTTCCCTGCAGCGGAGGAGCGGGGCGAGAGCCTGAGTCCTTGCAGTGAGGACACATGTGCTCGGCCCGGGTGCCCTACTGCCCGGCCCCCTTTTTATTACTTATTTAGACACCAAGGCTCTGCACCTGTGCCCTTCCCCTGCTGCTGGTGGGCTCTCCTCTCTCCCTGAAGGAAATCAGAAGGCAGAGGCAGGGGGAGACACAGAGGAGAGACACCACACTAAGCCCCACTGTCACCTAGCTCTCTCCTGCCGGCCTGAACACGAGGCCACAGGCCTTGTAACTATGCACAATAAATCCTTAACAGAGGTTATAGATGTTTGGATAATGAAATATTTCTGATGACTCATTCATCATTTTATTTCACAAAAATTAGTAATTCCATGTAAACCAGCTCTTACATGTTTAACAAGATGAGAAAAAAAAAAACTTGAATTCAAAGGTGCAAAGGTGTCAGCTCCCCATAGAGAATTTGGGTCCAGGCTCCCAGAGGGATAAAGAACAGGGACGCTTCCAGTGGAGGGGAGGGGACAGGGAGCTCTGGTGGTGGGAGCTGTGTGGGGTTGGACTCCTGTTATCCTACGGTCTTGCCAATCATGATTAAATCAATACAAATGCATAAAGGGAAAAAAGATGAATGTTTTTTATTTTATTTATTTTCTTTTTGAGAGAGAAAGACACAAAAAGAAACACCAGAGCCCTGCTCAGCTCTGGCTGATGGTGGTGTGGGGGACTGAACCTGGGACTTTGGAGCCTCAGGCAGGAGGGTCTCTTTGCAGAACCATTATGCTATCTACCCCCACCCAAAGGTGAATGTTTTATATGATTAGAGTCAAGTAGCACCGTCAACAACTTGGGGGTGCTGGCAGCTGAGAGGACAGGCTGAGTCTACCTGTAGCACAGTGAGCGTGAGACATCTGGCTACATTTTCTTTGACAGCTCACGTGTTTCTGGTGTCCACACTCCACACAGCCGTTTGGCTGTTGTCTTTCAATCCTTACTCACTAAGATGAACTACTAGAAATCCCTTTTTTAATTAAAATTTTATTTATCTTTATTATCTTTAATTATTGAATAGAGACCGTCAGAAATCAAGAGGGAACAGGGAGGTAGACAGGGAGAGAAACAGACAGACACCAGCAGCCCTGCTTCACCACTTGTGAAGCTTTCCTCCTGCAGGTGGGGACCAGGGGCTCGAACCTGGGGCCTTGTGCCCTGTGGCATGTGCACTCAGCCAGGGGCGCCAGCACCCAGCCCCATCTTCATTCTTTTTGATTTTTTTATTAGTGATTTAATACTGGTTTACAAATTACAAGATAACAGGGTACAATTTCGCATTGTCCCCACCACCAGAGCTCTGTGTTCCCATTCCCTTCTTTGGGAAGTGCAGTGGGTCTCCCAAAGTCACAGACATGTATGGAATCTATATATCTATATCATTTATACATCTATAGTTGGATAGACAGACAGATAGATACATACATATATACATACATACATATATACATACATATATAATACATATATACATACATATACACACACATATATACATACATACATATATACATACATACATGCATACATATATACATACACACATATTTTTAAAATTTATTTATTGGGGAATTAATGTTTTACATTTGACAGTAAATACAATAGTCTCTTCCTTTCTAAGTCAATTCTACACCTGTTACTACTTTTGGGTGTCCTTCCTTTATTTCCTCTTCTCTCAGTCTGCCCTGTTTTATATTTTATCAGGGGGATGAATGGTTTACAGTCGACAGTCAATACAGGTGCTGGTCCGTGTGTAAATTTCTCAGTTTCCTGCCAAACCCTCTCCCCCAGCCCAGGGCCTCCTCCACCATCAGCACCAGGACCTGAAAGCCCCCCACCCCCAGAGTCCTTGACTTTGGGGCAAGACAGCAAACCCAGTCCACGTCCTGCTTGGAGTTTCCCCTTCTGTTCTCATGTCTCCACTTCTGTCCCTGAGTGAGACCAGGCCATCTCCATCCTCTTCTCTCGGGCTGATCTCACTTTCTAGGACTCCTTCAGGCTCCATCCAAGAGGAGGGGAAGAAGGTGAATCATTTTTTAAAATAAGCATGTTACCTGATAGTGGGGCCCTCTGCTCAAATGCAGAAGTAGTAACAGGTGCGGGTGTGACTTAGAAAGGAAGAGAAGGCAGGATCATAGAAAAAAACTAGTGAATATAAATACATACAGACAATTCTAGAAATAATAGTCAGCCTCCGTGAGCTTGGGAGACCATTGCAGGTTCCAGTGGAGGGGATGGGGACACTGAACTCTGGAGGTGGGAACAGTGTGGAGTTAGACCCCTGATATGCTGCAAACCATGATCACATCACTAGTAAGATAAAGACAGAAGAGTTTCCGGGGGCAGCACAGCTGTGTACCGATTTGCCACGAGCACAACCGAGATTTGAGCCTGATTCCAACCACACAAAAGAGATGACAACAAAACAACCACCACCACCACCACCACCAAGGGCTGAGTCAGGGCGGCTGCAGTGTGGGATCCACAGTCCGCTCAGCCTCTCATGAACAGCCAGCAGGGCTGGCCGGCAGGATGACCCGCATCCCCACGCAGATCCCCACACAATGCTTGCCTGGAGTTGGGCTCAGCTTTCTTTGGGAAGCTCAGCACAGTCCCTGGGGGGCAGGGGGTGCTGGGGCTGAGTCACCCCTGGCCCCTGGAGCCACTTCCTTCCCCAAGACCCCTTGCCCCCTGACTCTTTCCCCCAGAGAGCCAGCAGGCTTCCCACAGGCTCAGAGACGTTTGCAGGCTTCTGTTTTGTTTGGATTTTTTTTTTTTTGACGAGTTATGTGTGTCAGGTCTCTAGATTACACACACGAGTGAAACCGTCTGGCAGCCGTCTTTCATCTTTACTTATGTCCCTAAGCAGCATCACCTCCAGTTCCATCCGTCTTGTCCCCAAGGACACACCCTCATCTGTTTTGACGGCAGAGTAGTATTCCACGGAGTCTGGATCCCGTGACTCCTCCATCCCGTCATCTGTGGGTGGCGTCTGGGCTGCGTCCCCTCTCGGGCTGCTGTGGACAGAGCAGCTGTGGACACAGGGGGCAGTGTCCCTTCTAGTGAGAGTCTGAGTGTCCACTGGCTAAGTGCCGAGAGTGGTGCTGCTGGGCCACGAGGTGGCTCCGTGCTTATTTGTTTGAGGTCTGTCCACTCAGCCTCCGAGGGGCTGCCCCCGTCTGCGTCCCCCCAGCAGTGGGGCAGAGCCCCTTCTCTCCACACGCTGCCCAGCACCTGTCACTTCCTGTCTGGGGATGGAAGCCCTTCTCTCGGGGGTGAGGTGGCGTCTCAGCATAGTCTTAATTTGCATTTCTCTGATGCTGAGTGAAGCAGAGCGTTTCTCCATGTGTCTGTGGGCCGTGTGTGTCTTTCTTCCCTGTCAGCTGTGTCCTGACGGTCAATGGCTGCTATTGATTACAGGGTGGGGTGTTTCTCCTGGCTTCCCGTCGCTCTCTGTTGCAGCCTGGAGGCGTGGAGCTTTGAATGTCAAGGCACCGGGGGATTCCCGAGCTGGCCCACCGGGCACATGCTGACCTTCCTCCCACACCCGTGTCGTGTGCTGGAGTCCCGACCTCACTGCTGGACCTGTCTGCTCTGCAGAGAGCTGAGCCACGGCCAGACCACAGTCAGGGACTGCGGATCCCCAGCCAGCAGAGGGCACCACAGGGCCGGACACTGGCCTGAGCAGCCTGCCCTGCCCTGCCCTGCCCCTGCCCCTGCCCCTAACCTGCCCTGCCCTGCCCTGCCCCTGCCCCTGCCCCTGCCCCTAACCTGCCCTGCCCTGCCCTTGCCCTGCCCCTGCCCTGCCTCTGCCCTGCCTGCCCTGCCCTGCCCTTGCCCTTGCCCTTGCCCTGCCCCTGCCCTGCCATGCCTGCCCTGCCCCTGCCCCCTGCCCTGCCCCTAGCCTGCCCTGCCCTGCCCTGCCCCTGCCCTGCCCCTGCCCCTGCCCTGCCATGCCTGCCCCTGCCCCCTGCCCTGCCCCTAGCCTGCCCTGCCCCTGCCCTGCCTCTGCCCCTGCACCTGCCCTGCCTGGCCTGCCCCTGCCTGCCCTGCCCCTGCCCTGCCCCTGCCCTGCCTCTGCCCTGCCTACCCTGCCCCTGCCCTGCCCTGCCCTGCCCTGCCCCTGCCCATGCCCATGCCCTGCCCATGCCCTGCCTCTGCCCTGCCTGCCCTGCCCCTGCCCTGCACCTGCCTCTGCCCTGTCTGCCCTGCCCCTGCCCTGCCCTGCCCCTGCCCTGCCCTGCCCTGCCCCTGCCCCTGCTCCTGCCCTGCCCTGCCCTGCCCCTGCCCTGCCCTGCCCTGCCCTGCCCTGCCCCTGCCCTGCCCTGCCCCTGCCCCTGCTCCTGCCCTGCCCTGCCCTGCCCCTGCCCTGCCCTGCCCTGCCCCTGCCCTGCTCTGCCCTGCCCTGCCCCTGCCCTGCCCAGCCCCTGCCCTGCCCTGCCCTGCCCCTGCCCTGCCCTGCCCTGCCCCTGCCCTGCCCTGCCCCTGCCCCTGCCCTGCCCTGCCCCTGCCCCTGCTCCTGCCCTGCCCTGCCCCTGCCCTGCCCTGCCCTGCCCCGCCCCGCCCTGCCTGCCCTGCCCCTGCCCTGCCCTGCCTGCCCTGACCCTGCTCCTGCCCTGCCCTGCCCTGCCCCTGCCCTGCCCTGCCCTGCCCTGCCTGCCCTGCCCTGCCCTGCCCTGCCCCTGCCCCTGCTCCTGCCCTGCCCTGCCCTGCCTTGCCCTGCCCTGCCCTGCCCTGCCCCTGCCCTGCCCTGCCCCTGCCCTGCCCTGCCCCTGCCCTGCCCTGCCCTGCCCCTGCCCTGCCCCTGCCCTGCCCTGCCTGCCCTGCCCTGCCCTGCCCCTGCCCTGCCCTGCCCTGCTCTGCCCCTGCCCTGCCCTGCCCTGCCCTGCCTGCCCTGCCCTGCCCTGCCCCTGCCCTGCCTGCCCTGCCCCTGCCCTGCCCATTGGGGCCTGGGCCTTCCCACTGCATCTCTCCCTTTCTCTTGCCTTTTTCCATTTCCTTTTTCCTTTTTTTTTCCTTTTTAATTAGTGACTTAATATTAATGTACAAAATTGTACCAGGAAGATAATTTCCACCCTCAGTGTTCTGTGTCCCCATTCCCTCCACTGGAAACTGCAGTGGTTCTCCCAAGGTCACAGAGATGAGCTATCTATCTATCATCTATCTATCTATCTATCTATCTATCATCTATCTATCTACCTATCTATCTATCTATCTATCATCTATCTATCTATCTATCTATCATCTATCTATCTACCTATCTATCTATCTATCATCTATCTATCTATCTATCATCTATCTATCACCTATCTATCTATCTATCTATCTATCTATCTATCTATCTATCTTTATATATCTGCTCTCCTGTTATGTGGTCCTGCCTTCCCTTCCTCTCTAAGTCACAGCTACTCCTATTGCTACTTCCGAGCGGCCTTGGCTGTTTTTTGTCGCCTCTCAGATAAGGAGACAGCCTGGCTTCCTCTGGTGTTTTACAGATTGGCTTCCTTCCCCTACTGTGTTTGTCTTCGCTGGAGACTCTGGATAGAGCATCAGGCGTACCACCGCCTGCCCCACACAGATGTTTCTGGAAGCAATGAATAACAACTGGGCCGGGTGAACTATCTGCCTCGTAACTGGGGGCTGAGACTCCATCTCCCGGGAGCAGCACCTGGGAGCAGCAGATGGCCAGTGGGGTCACTGCTGGGGTTGCCTCCCTCGTTCTCTCCTTACAGACATGAAACTGAGCTGGGCTGTGCACCTGATGGAGAGCTCACACCACAGGGCTTAGGGCCTCGTTTCAGGCCCCCACTCCCCACCTGTAGAGAGAAACCTTCCCGAGTGGTGAAGCAGGGCTGCAAATGTCTCTGTCTCTCTCCCCCCTCTGTCTTCCCCTTCCATTATCAATTTCTTTCTGTCTCTAGCCAATAATAAAAATATTTCAAAGGGGGCCTGGTGGTAGCGCAGCAGGATAAGCGCACGTGGTGCAAAGCGCAAGGACCCGTATAAGGATGTAAGGATCCCGGTTTGAGCTCCCGGCTCCCCACCTGCAGGGGAGTCGCTTCACAGGCGGTGAAGCAGGTCTGCAGGTGTCTGTCTTTCTCTCCCCCTCTCTGTCTTCCCCTCCTCTCTCCATTTTTCTCTGTCCTATCCAACAACAATAACAACAACAATGCAACAAGGGCAACAAAATGGGAAAAACGGCCTCTAGGAGCAGTGGATTTGTAGTGCAGGCACCGAGCCCCTATGATAACCCTGAAGGAAAAAAATAAAAGAGACTATTTAAAAAAAGAAAATATACAGAGGGAGGAAGGGTGAGAGAGATAGAAAGAGAAAGAGACCTGCAGCCCTGCTTCATCACTCATGAAGCTTCCTCCTTCGCAGGTGGGAAAGGGGCTCGAACCCGGGTCCTTGCACGTGGTACTTACTATGCACCACCCGGGGCCCTACGTTTGCCTTCCTGTGAAGTGATGCCATGTCCTCTGCCCTTGACTTCACAGGGGACATATCCGAATGGCAGTTTAGGGATGATGAGTGCAGACTGGTTCAAGCAGGCGGGGGGGTCCACTCAGCCAGAGCAGAGACAGGCCACAGACTCTGCCTCCCCCCAGACGTCCGGTGCTCGCTGCCGATCTGAAGGTGAAACCAGGGCACGTGAGAACATGGGCTTCTGAAACCTGAGAAGCCCACAGCGACATTTTCAGAACCTATATCTCTTCAGATCTGAAGCTGCCCCGCGTGCAGTGACACTCGGAGAGGTTGACATTCCTACTAAATCGTTTCACGCTTGTGTGGAGCTCAGGCGTCAAGGAGCGACTGTGAAGAGACCGTTTGGATGTATTTTCCCAGGACGCAACCACAGAATCTGAGCGACCCAAGACCGGTTTTATTTGACGGAATTAGTTGCTTCCTTAACACTTCTCTCTCTTTCTCTCTCTCCTCTCCCTCTTTCTCTCTCTCTTCCTCCCTCCCTCCCCTCTGCCTGACAGGTGGAAAGACAGACAGACAGACACATGTAGTGTTGTCTTATCTGGGCTACCGCAATCAACACGCCAGCTACAGAAATAAATCCTAGTGGAAGGCCAAAGGCGGCCTGGCCAGAGCGCGGCTTTGCCACGTGTGAGACCGGACTCAGACTCAGTCCCCACCTCGCCGAGGGGTGCTTGGTGCTGTGGCCTCCCCTCTCTGGCTCAAAACAAAATAAAGTCAGGATGTTGAATGTGTCACCCACACTTGCTTCTCCTCTTCCTTTTAACACTCAGTTGTTTTTTTTAAAGATAGAATCATGTTTACTAGTTACATGTATTTATTTATTAGTTAAAATAACACACAATAAGTGCAGTTTAAATTCAGTTGAACACAAATATTGAGTATCCATCTTGAATCAGATTCAGTAGTAAATAAATTCTGAGGACTTGGTATCTGAGAGGAGGTAGGACATTGGAGTTGCATTCCGGGAAGTTCGGGAATTCTAGAGTGAAAACAGTGTGAGTGTACTCCTCTAAAGCGACAGGAGCACAACAAAATCACAAGTCAATGTTTCAGTAACTTAAAAAATAGAAAGATACAGCTATTATGCTGTGGGCGAGAGAGGAGGGGAAAACAAGAAAATCAACCTTTCATTTGTTCCAATGTAAAATCTTGATGAAAAATATTATGTCTCTGGAGCAGTGGGAAATGCACACGTACAGCTAGATAGAAAACTGTGTGAAATCTTAGAATAAAGAAAACTTGAAATATTCGCCAGTCATGTACTAAATATTGATGATGAACCAGGCCATAGTTGAAAGGAAACCATGGGATTTTCTCTTCTGAGTGTCTAGACAGAGAGCTTGTGATGCATTGTGGGCTAAAGCGTAGGGACGCCTTTTCAGGCCTTAGCCAGAGGGCTGCTCAGCTCTGGTTTCTGGGGCTGCCAGGGACTGGGCTGGGGACTTTGGTGCACAGGCCTGAGAGTCTGCTTTGCAGAACCAGCCTTAGAATTTCACTTATTCATAGATTTTGGATGGTGACAGGCATACATTAAGAGGGAACAGGAAACGGGGCAGGGGAGACAGAGACCTGCAGCCCCGCTTCACCACTTGTAAAACTTCCTCGCTGCAGGTGGGGACCCGGGGCTTGAACCCGGGTCCCTGTGCACTGCACCGTGTGCTTTCCACCGGGCATGCTGCCGTCCAGCCCCTGCCTGCTTGTCTCCCAGCAGGGCCGCCTCAGCGTGAGTCTGCACAGTGAGGGGGCTTCCTGTCTGTGCCCTCCCGCCCTCTTGAGAGACGACTTGGACCTTGGGCATCCTGACTCCCTCACAGCCCTCACTGCACCCAGCGCCCCGCCGCCCTGCGGCCTCTGCAGGACCCAGAGCCCAGGCCCAGGTGAAGGGAGAGAGACAGAGGTCTCTGCTCTGTCTGTAGAGTCTCAACTGTGCCGAGATTGCACCAGGCCACTCTGAGCCCCAGCGGGCCGGGCAGCGCCCGTCTCTTCTGTCTCTTCATGATGGAGTCGTCCCTCAGGGGGGCCGCCCGGTCAGCGCCCCGGCCGAGGGGAGGGAAGGGCAGCACGGGGCAGACAGCACTTGCGCTCCTGGCAGGCACCTCCCAGCCCCCAGGGACCCCATTCACTGAGCTCCACTGCCAGCACACTCTACTTGTTCAACACAAATTATTATTCCTTCTGGGACAATAGATAAGTGGCCTCGTGCAAAATTGATTGTGTGCAATAAATGCACATCAATATTAATAACCGCATAATAATGCCATATTCACAGAACACTGAGACCCGGGACACTCATTGCAAACGGACTTTGACAGGCTGGGGCCTTCTCCTGAGCGAGCCCCATTGTCCTCCGCAAGCCCACTGAGAAGGAAGCCAAAGGTGACACCCCCCTCGGTCACTCCTCAGCGCTGACCAGAGACAGAGAGCTCTGGGGGGTCGGCCCCTGCTCACACTCGGCTGAGCACACCTGCTCCCCTGCACAGGGGACCCAGGTTTGAGGCCCCAGCCCCCACCTGCAGGGGGGAAGCTTCATGAGCGGTGGAGCAGGGCTGCAGGTGTCTCTCTGTCTCTCCTGCCCCTGTTTCTCTCTGTCTTGTCAGATGAATAAAAACGGAGGGCTCTGGGGAGCACACAGCACACAGCCCCTCAGGCCCTGGGTTCCACTCCCCCACCACATGGGACACCAGTGCCAGCACCAGGGGGAGCTCAGGGGGTGGGGGGCACGGTCGTGGTGTCTGTCTGTCTATCTGTCTGCCCTCAATGGGCTCTATATATGAGCTGCAGGAGCGCCGCCTCAGTGGGTCTGAGCTGCAGAGGTCTATTCCCTGCCCTCAGACAGGTCTCAAACGTGGGGCCCTGGACCAAAGGGCAGAACAGGCCCGGAGGTCTGACCGTCCCCTTCTACGGACAGGGGGACACGGACAGCAGGACCCACACTAAGTGTCAGGCTCTCAAACATCCTAACGGCCGTCTGTGACTCCCTTACAATTCTTTATTTATTTATTTATTTATTTATTTATTTATTTATTTATTTATTTAAGAAAGGATTAATTAACAAAACCATAGGGTAGGAGGGGTACAACTCCACACAATTCCCACCGCCCAATCTCCATAACCCACCCCCTCCCCCGATAGCTTTCCCATTCTCTATCCCTCTGGGAGCATGGACCCAGGGTCATTGAGGGTTGCAGAAGGTAGAAGGTCTGGCTTCTGTAATTGCTTCCTCGCTGAACATGGGCGTTGACTGGTCGGTCCATACTCCCAGTCTGCCTCTCTCTTTCCCTAGTAGAATGGGTCTCTGGGGAAGCTGAGCTCCAGGACACATTGGTGGTGTCTTCAATCCAGGGAAGTCTGGCCGGCATCCTGATGACACCTGGAACCTGGTGACTGAAAAGAGAGTTAACATACAAAGCCAAACAAATTGTTGAGCAATCATGGACCAAAGCTTGGAAAAGTGGAGAGGAAGTATTAGGGAGGTACTCACTGCAAACTCTAGTATACTTCTGCTTTCTTACTTTGGTGCCATACTCCAAACTCAGTCAATTTCTGCTTTGCGTTTCTACTTCTTTTTTTTTTTTTTTACATGCATAACATTCCCCAGATTCCCATTTAGCAATACAACCCCCACTATTTCATTCATCATTTTTCATGGACCTGTATTCTCCCCACCCACCCACCCCCGAGTCTTTTACTTTGGTGTAATACTCCAATTCCATTTCAGGTTTGACTTGTGTTTTCTTTTCTAATCTTGTTTTTCAACTTCGGCCTGAGAGTGAGATCATCCCATATTCATCCTTCTGTTTCTGACTTATTTCACTCAACATGATTTTTTCAAGGTCTTTTTTTTTCTTAAAGTGGTTTTAATTTTTTAAATAATCTTTATTTATTGGATAGAGATGCCAGAAATCAAGAGGGTGAGGGGAAACAGAGAGGGAGGGGGTCAGAGAGAGACCTGCAGCCCTGCTGCAGCAAGTGGGGACCAGGGGCTTGAACCCAGGTCTTTGCACATTGTACCACGTATGCCCAGCCATTCCCTTATAATTCCAAATTACTAACCTAAAGAGCAGGATGTGGGTTCAAGCCCCTGGCCCTGACCTGCAGGAGGGAAGCTTCAGGAGCGGTGGAGCGGTGGTGCAAGTCTCGCTCTCTCTCTCTCTGCCCCACCTTCTACCCGAAGCTAGGGGGTCATGCAGTCACCGAGCCCCAGCGATGCTCCAGGCTGCAAAGTAGATGAAAAACTAAATAAAAGCAGATGAGTGAGAAAATAACTGGAGTGTCTCCGTAGCTCAGCCGGGCAGGGCGCGCCTCTGCCGACCGCCCACGAGACCCAGACACTTGAGGGCCTTGTCCTCAGTGTTCCTGCATGACAAAGTGAAAGAGAAAAGAGAGCGGACTGTAGGCACATGCTTTCTCCTTTAAAAATATTTGCTTTGATGTTTTAAGATTTTATTTATTTGTTGGGAGATAGAGAGAGACACCTGCAGCCCTGCTTCACCACTTATGAAGCTTCCCTCTGCAGGTGGGCATGGTAATGGGGCTCCCAACCACAGGCCCAGCCCTAAGATTTATTTACTTTAATGGCGGGGTGGGGAGAGAGAGAGAGAGGAGGGAGAGTGAGAGAGAGGAGAGAGAGAGAGGAGAGAGGAGAGAGAGAGAGGAGGGAGAGAGAGAGGAGAGAGAGAGGAGAGAGGAGAGAGAGAGAGAGGAGGGAGAGAGAGAGAGGAGGGAGAGTGAGAGAGAGGAGAGAGAGAGAGGAGAGAGGAGAGAGAGAGAGGAGGGAGAGAGAGAGGAGAGAGAGAGGAGAGAGGAGAGAGAGAGAGGAGGGAGAGAGAGAGGAGAGAGAGAGGAGAGAGACAGGAGAGAGGAGAGAGAGAGAGAGGAGGGAGAGAGAGAGAGGAGGGAGACAGAGGAGAGAGAGAGAGAGGAGGAGAGAGAGTGAACAGAGGAGACAGAAGAGAGAGGAGAGAGGAGGGAGAGTGAGTGAAGAGGAGAGAGAGAGAGAGAGAGAGGAGAGAGAGAGAGGAGGGAGAGAGAGAGGAGAGAGAGAGGAGAGAGGAGAGAGAGAGAGAGGAGGGAG
>NW_026647950.1:160000-217191 GCF_950295315.1 Erinaceus europaeus
GTTGATGGTGTTCTTGTCTGCCGGGACCCTTCACGGAATCTCGCAGGAGGGAGCCGTGTCTGCCGCCTCAGCCCAGAGGAGGACCCGGTCCCGTCTGACTTGCCGCTGGGAAGGGGCTATGGGTGCACATCCTGCAGGAGGTGCGGGCAGCCAGACGCTGCTGATCTGTGACTCTGACGGCCTCCTCTCAGAATCAGTCCCACAGGCCGGTCATCCCTGCTTCTGCTCTGGCTGATAAATGTCCAAAAACAAACACAAAAAAATCAGGGTCGGGTCACCGGTTGGTAGTGGGGACGTTGAGCTCTGCTCTGGAGAAAGATGCTCCCTCCTTGCTTTTTTTAAAGATGGTATTATGAGAAAGTAATTTTTTCCTTTGAAATTTCAAGCTCCGTTTAACAATTCATTAGGGCTATAATTTGTGTGTAATTATACAACTATGTGACCTCGAATGCTGAGGACTGCTTTGTGTTGCTTATGTAAACATATACAAATCATTCCTGTTCCCGGCTGCTGATCGCCTCCCCCGTCTGCAGAAGACACAAGAGCAGGAATCTTCGGCTTCTGCGAAATAATTCATCCAGGGGTCTTTGGGGTGGGGGCTGGAGGTGGTGGATGGAGGCGGCTTGATCCAAGGGCCTTCTCCACCACCGATGCGATATTTATTAAGGCTCAGTTTAACCAGTGCTACTAATTATAAGAGACACAAAATTCACTATTAATTAGGTCAGCATCCATTATTTAGAGGCAGGGCTGGGGAGGGTGGTTGTTTTCAAGGCTTCCTTCTCTCTGGTGGTGTCCTGCCTACAGCACCTCGACTCCTTGTTACCCTGTGAATCTCTGGACTTGCTTCTTGGAAGGCGACTTATGCTACGGACGTCTCATTCTCTTGAAAACAGAGAAATCACTAGTTCATTTCATTTCTTTTTCTTTTTTTTTTTTTGACACCTGCAGACCTGCTTCACCACCTCTGAAGCGACTCCCCTGCAGGTGGGGATCCGGGGGCTCAAACCGGGATCCTTACGCCGGTCCCTGCGCTTGGCGCTGCTGCGCTACTGCCCGACTCCCCACTAGTTCATTTCTTTATTGTGAGAAACTGTGATTGAAATCCAGGCAGAAGAGACTGTTTTTAAAAGCCAGCAGGCTGTCTCCAAGCCTTGTGAGAAGTCTGCGGGCTCTGCAGGAGGAGGTGGGGAGCCGTGCATCTTAGAACAGTGCAGCTCACCGTCAGTCACAGATAAAAAAGGAAAAAGATTCTTTGTTTTGGGAAACAAATGATTACTTCTTTATTCTAAAAGCCTGTAATGTAAGGCATCTTTCTTCTGATGGAGACAGTGCACAGCTTCTGGAGAAAGACAACACAATCAGCACAGGCTTGCCTTTTGGCTTCCAGGAAGAAATAGCAATAAAACAGAGAAAAAATTCTTATGAATAAATCTAACCTTCCCTCAACAACAACAACAACAACAAAACCAACAACAACAACAAGAATTCACTAGCTAAAATCAGCTAGCATTTACATGGAGCATATTGACCAGATGGCCCTGATATGTTCCCAGATTTATTGAGATGTAATTGATATGAAAGGTGCTGTTAGTTGTAGATAGACAACATGGTACTTTAAAAAAATATACTTGTTTCAATCGTCACCAGGGTTTTCAGTGTGCTCAACGCCTGCACCACATCCACTGTTCCCAGAGGCTATTTCAGATTCTATCCCTTCCCACCCCACCCCACCCCAGCCCACCCCACCCCACCCCACCCCACCCCAGCCTATTTCTTTTTCTCTGTTATTTTCTTTAGAGACAGAGAAAACTGAGAAGGAAGGGGAAGATAGAGAGGGAAAGAAAAGAGAGACACCGCAGCCCTGCGTCACCACTGGTGAAGCTCTCCCCCTGCAGGTGGGAGTGGGGGCTTGAACCCGGGTCCTTGCACACGGTAGTCCATGGACTCTACCAGGCTCATCACCTCCTAGCTCCATGGCATCTGCCTACAGGTTGTGAAAGCCTTATGGTAACTTCAGTCAAACCCATCAATTCACATAATTCTATTTTTTCTTGTGATTATAAGTTTTAAGATCTGTCAGACTCCATGCTATTGTTTCTGGGGCTTCACGGCTCCAGTCTGATTCTTTTTTTGAGGGAGAGAGAGGAGAGAAGGCGAGTCCGGTGCAGAGACATGCTCTGGGTCACCTCCAGGCAGGACGGGACCCTCCCGGCTGAGCTGTGCTCCTGGCCTGGCCTGACTCCCTGCATCCCGTGTCCAGACATGGAATTGCTGGGTCATGTCACAGTGCTGTCTGTAATGTCTGGAGGAGCCGCCATGCTATGTTCAGCAGTGACTGTGCCAGCTTGCACCCCCTCCAGAACTGTGCTGACATAGTTTGGGTGTCTGCTTCGCACAGCTTAGCCTGACTCGTTCATCCACTCACTCATTCATCCACTCCCTCACGCACGGCCTGGCCCAGGGGGTAGCACCCTGAGAGGTCGAATTTGCAACCCCGACGTCCAGAATTCTGTCCCTGGCAGCTTGTGCAACCCAGTGCTGCTCTGTCCTCTCTCCCTCTCTCCCTCTCTCTCTCTCTCTGTATCTCTCTCCCTCCCTCTCCCTCTCTCCTTCTCTCTTTCTCCTTTCCCTCCCCCTCCCTCTTCCTTCCCCTTTCTCTCCCTGCCTCCAGTCCCCTCCCCTTTCCTCTCTCCCTTTTCCCTCCCCTTCTCTCTCTCTCTCCTACCTTCCTCTCCCTCTCTTTCTTCCTTACCTCCTCCACCTCCCTCACTCTTTTCCTTTCCCTCTCCCTCCCCCCTCCATCTCTCTATTCTTCCCTCCATCTCTCGCTCTCCTCCTTCTCCCTTTCTCTCTCTCTTTCCTTCTCAAAACAGTCTGTAAAGAAGACATGGACTAATTATACAGCAGATGACAGCACTACGATAAGGTACAGATGCTTTTAGCGTTCAGGCGAGCATATCTGTGAAGGAGAGCACAATAGGTAGAAAGGGCTGGCGACCAAAATAATATGAGCACTATTATTATTACTGTTACAGATCGTGATGTGAGGACGCGCAGCACACGCGGATGCACACGGCCGTGGGCACCACCCCGGGGGCTTTGCCGCGGCTCTGTGTCTTCACGGCCTCCCGCTTTCCTGTGCTCCCCCGAGGAGCTGGGTCCCACGCAGGGCGCGGCGCTGACGTGTGTCCTCTGGGCGAGTCAATTTAAGGCGACCAGATTTTTTTCTCTCTGATTAGTGATTTAATATTGATTTACAAGATTATAAGATAACGGGTACCCACACCGTGCCCACCCCCAGAGCTCTGAGTCCCCACTCCCTCCACTGGAAACTGCAGTGGTTCTCCCCAGGGCGCAGAGAGGGGCGGACTGTTATTTCTGTGAGTGTCTATATTCACACATATCTGCCCACTTTTCCTAGGGCCCTGCCTTCCCTTCCTCTGGAATCCACACCTACACTTGGTACTACTTCTGAGTGTCCCTCCGTTTTTCTTCCCTCTCAGATAAGAGAAGCAGGGATCACTTTATTTTAAACTGACTGAAATTTGTTTGTTGACATAATTTTGCAAGAAATCACTTGGATATATGTTTAAAATAATCCATCATACTCCTGCCAGGAAACACAAGTGAAATCACAGAGCATATGATGATTCTTGCCTTTGACTAATTCCTTCCAGGAAAGCCCAGGCTCAGACACACACACACACTCACACACTCACTCACACAGACACATTCATACACTCACACACTCACTCACACACTCACACACACACTCACACACACAGTCTCACACACACTCACACAGTCTCACACACACACTCACACACTCACACACACACTCACACACACACACACAGTCTCACACACACACACTCACACTCACACACACACTCACACACTCACTCACACACTCACACACACACAGTCTCACACACACTCACACACACACTCACACACTCACACACAGTCTCACACACACTCACTCACACACACACTCACACACACACAGTCTCACACACACTCACTCACAGTCTCACACACACTCACACACACACTCACACACACACACACTCACACACACACTCACACACACTCCCACACACTCTTATACACACACATTCACACTCACACACACACACTCACACACACTCCCACACTCCCACACACTCACTCACACACTCACACACACTCACTCATACACACACACTCACACACACACACACACACACACTCACACTCACTCACACTCACATTCACACTCACACTCACTCACACACACTCACATTCATGTGTCTCACAGAGACACATTCATACACTCACACACTCACACACACTCACACACACTCTCTCACACACTCACACACACTCACACACACACTCACTCACACACACTCTCTCACACACTCACACACACACTCACACTCACACACACTCTCACTCACACACACACACTCTCTCACACACTCACACACTCACTCACACACACACTCACTCACACACACACACTCTCTCACACACTCACACACACACTCACACTCACACACACTCACACACTCACATACACACTTACACACACACACATACACACACACCCTCTTGAGTCCCCTGCGCCGTGCTCCCTACTTCACAGCAATTCTCCACATCCTGCCCCACCCGTTTCAGAAGTTTGCTGTAAACGCCAGCAGTCAGCACCATTGCTGTTGCCAGAGGACAGACAGCCAGACAGACAGCCAGCCAGCCAGACAGCCTTTATTTGAGACAGTCAGCTTCCAGTGAGCAGACAGCCGGTCAGGAGTCAGGCCATCTTGGAGCCTCCCCTCCCCAGACCCTCCCAGAAGCCGCCCCTGCCCCCTCTTCTGTGGAGGCCCTTCCACAGGACTCGGCCCATCTGCTACCATTTTCCTACTCACAGTAGCAAAGACGGGACAAAGAGCCACGGAAGCCCAGCTGCCCCGGATCTGAGCCTGCCATTAGTGCCGACACAACTCCGCGGTCAGAAGCCACCGGAGAGATTGGATTCTGCGGTTAGTACCGTCACCGACCGCATGGTCCTCACCGCCAAGGTCAGCGCGGCACTGGGGCCGGCAAGCGGCCCGGGAGGGAGGGAGGGAGGGAGGGAGGGAGGCTTCTCCCAAGAGGCCGCGTTAATGGCTGCCTGGAGCCCAACAGATCCCACCGGGTCTCAGGAGTGGGGGTGAGGCAGCCAGAACTGATGAAAACCCTCTAAGGGGAACTTCAGCGTCTCCTGCCATGAGACAACTCTTTCCTCTTGTGGCTTCACTCAAAGACATTTGCTGCTGACGTGGAAACCCCACATCTCAGCTGCTGCATTCCTGCCTTTAGGTTCCTGATTATTAAACAGTTTGTCCTGCTTTCTATCTTCCTGCCTCTCAGCCACCAAGTCGCAGACACTGCCATGACGCCACCCTGACCTCCCTGGGCAGATGCCCTCACCATGTGTCCTGGAGCCTCCCCTCCCCTGAGCCCTGCCCCACTAGGGACAGACAGACACAGGCTGGGGGTGTGGATCCACCTGCCAACACCCATGTCCAGCGGAGAAGCCATGACAGAAGCCAGAGCTCCCACCTTCTGCTCCCCATAGAGAATTTGGGTCCCTGCTCCCAGAGGGATAAAGAGCAGGGAAGCTTCCAGTGGAGGGGAGGGGACAGGGACTCTGGGGGTGGGAGCTGTGTGGAGCTGTACCCCTCTTATCCCACAATCTTGTTTATCATTATTAGATCACACTTAAAATAAAATAAAATAAATTTGCTTTTGTGTTTACAAGAATGCCTTAGACAGCACAATGGTTCTTTGAAGAGACCCTTGCCTGGGTCCTATGCTCATCCCCACCCCCACTCTACCACCACCATAAGCCAGAGCTGGGCAGCAAGGCTCTGGCTAAAGAAAGACTATAATCATTATAGGAAGGAAGGAAGGAAGGAAGGAAGGAAGGAAGGAAGGAAGGAAGAAAGAAAGAAACCGCCTCGTGTTACGTGTTCTCAGAGTCCTCAGCTGGCTGCCCTGCACTCAGTCCCAGATCAATTTTCTCTCTGATTTTTTTTTATTATTATCTTTATTTATTTACTGGATAGAGACAGCCAGAAATTGAGAGGGAAGGGGGTGATAGAGAGACAGAGAGACACCTGCAGCCCTGCTTCACCACTCACAAAGCTTTCCCCCTGCAGGTGGGGACCGGGGACTTGAACCCGGGTCCTTGTGCGCTGTGATGTGAGCGCTCAGCCGGGTGTGCCCCCGCCCGGGCTCAGAGCACCTCTCAGGCCTCAGGCGCAGGCTGACACGTCTGAGATGCTGCCGTGTGGGCTAGGCTCTTCCCTAGAGGCGCCCTGTGACATTGCTGACACCCCTTGCCTGTTAGAGATTCATTCACTTATTCACTTAGGATACTCATTCACTTATTTACTTAGGACAGAGTCGGGCCATCGCTGAGTGACGCGGGAAGGAAGTTCCTGCACGCAGGCCCTGAGCCTTGCCGCGGCAGCAGCCGCCAGCCTGCGGAGATGCCTCCTAGACTCTGGTTTTGTTTTCCCCAGAGCCCTGCTCAGCTCAGGCTGAGGGTGGTGTGGGGGACTGAACCTGGGCCCTTGGAGCCTCAGGCAGGAGAGTCTCTTTGTAGAAGCATCATGCTGTCTCTCCCCACCCTCCTGTCCTCTGCTGTGACTCAAGTTTGGGCAGCTTCCGAGATGAGTAGCAGCACTGGTTCCGAGGGGACGGGAGGCCCCAAGACCCTGCTCTTCTGCCAAGGTCCTCCTGCCACGGGGACCTCCAGGGGTTGGCCGGCCGGGGTGCGATGGGAAGCCGGGGCCTTCTGCGTGACCAGGCCTGTGCTCTGCCAGCCCAGCCACCCACCCAGCCCCCGCCACCATCAATTTCCTTCTTTCGCACGGGAAGAATTGAAAATGGTCTTTCTGTCTTGGACAGACAGGTGTATAAAACAGGCCTTTATGGACCCTGGGAATTCAGAGAACTTTGTAAATTATCTGGATGACACCCCACTCCTTTTATAGCTGGAAGGGAAAGGTCAGAGGATTTACAAGATGCTCTGAGGTGGCCTTGGTGGCTGTGACGGGGTCACACTCAGTCCTGCCCCCCGTAAACCTGTGGATAGATCCGAGGAGGGAGAATTAGACCTGACAACAGACCCTGAAAGAGATGAGTCTGAAGTCGCACCTCCAGACACAGCAGTGTCAGATAGACGGGATTGCTTCCGGATGGAAGCAGACTCCCCGCTGAACGCGTCACACCTGGAGCTTCCCGACAGGAAGGGACTCGGAGGAGCTCATTCCCGACGCAGTTCACTAAGGGACACACTATCCACGTAGAAGTAAGGTTCAAAGCATAGAATGTTAAATTCCATTTCACTTTTATTTAGAAAATAGCTAGGAAAACTCAAAGTGCCCCTCATGCCTTTCATCACGTACTTTTCTTGGTATGAGTCAGGGTGCTTAGAATTTCTCATTTAACAGAAAGAAGGCAAGACAGACCCCAAACAGTCATCAGCTAGGGGGCTTGGTGAGCTAATGGGGGCCTCAAATCATTCTGACCTTGAAGGAAGATAACTCTAAATGCATTCTTTTTTATATTTATTTATTTATTTTCCCTTTTGTTGCCCTTGTTGTTTTTATTATTGTTGTGGCTATTATTATTGTTGTTATTGCTGTCGTTGTTAGGACAGAGAGAGAAATGGAGAGAGGAGGGGACGACAGAGAGGGGGCAGAGAAAGACAGACACCTGCAGACCTGCTTCACCGCCCGTGAAACGACTCCCCTGCAGGTGGGGAGCCGGGGGCTCGAACCGGGATCCTCACGCCGGTGCTTGCGCTTTGCGCCATCCTGCGCTTAGCCCGCTGCGCTACAGCCCGACTCCCAGGAGATAATTCGATAACTGCTCTTACAAAGTAAACATGATACCTTTGGATATCAAGTTATTTGAATTTTACTTTGCATTGAATGAAGGAATATTACTTATTGATTGATTTGCTTTTTTCTCCCTTTCCTTTTTTTTTTTTTTTTTTTTCCTTATTGCCACCAGGGCTGTTGCTGGGGCTTGATGCCTACACTACAAATCTACCACTCCCTGTGGCCATTTCCCTCCCCTCTTTTTTTTCTTTCTATTTGTGATTTGAGAGGATGGAGATAAATTGAGAGGAGAGGGAAAGATAGAGAGGGAGAGAGAAAGGCAGAGACCTGCAGCCCAGCTTTGTGACCCCCCACCCCATGTAGGGAATCAGGGGCTTGAACCTGGATCCTCGAGCAGTGCAATGTGGGTACCCACTGCCCGGCCCCTGGAAGTTCAGCATTGTGTTGCAATGTCTTCTGGGTCAGTTTAAGGCACAGTTCAGTTCTATTATTTACTCTATTTTCATTTTTTCCTAGAGCCCTTCTTAGCTCTGGATTTCAACGGTGCTGGGGACTGAACTTGGGACTTCTGAGTCTCAGGTACGGAAGGAAGTCTGCTGTGTGAGCAGCTGAGATATCTCTGGCCACACTTTTATCTTTGTCTCCTCTTAACTTCCCCCTTTTTTGTTCAAGGTGTAGTTTGAATTGAAAGGGAAAAATAATATTGCCATCTGACATAAGGTGTTCATTACATGACACATTCTGGGGAAAACAATAGTCTACTAACTCCTATTCAAAATAAATCAGGGGCCGGGCTGTGGCCCCCCAATTAAGTGTACTCAGTACTAAGCCAAAGGGCCTGGGTTTGAGCTCCTGCTCCCCACCTGCAGGGGGACAGCTTCGTAAGTGGTAAAACAGGTCAGCAAGTGTCTCTCTGTCTCTCTTCCTCCCCTCCTCTCTCAATTTCTCTCTGTCCTGTCCAAAAAAATGGAAAAAATGGCCACCAGGAGCAGTGGATTTGAAGTGCTGGTGCCGAGCCCCAGAGATAACCCGGGAGGCAAAAACAAAACAATAGCTAAATAAAGAAATTAATTAATAAAAAGGGCCTCTCAGGGAAGGCCTTCAGTGACTGTGTGGTCTGTGGGTTTGGCCAGCTCTGCAAACCACGGGGAAGGACGTCGCAGGACGGCCTCTGTCTGCCAGTCATCCGATGGGTGGACGTGAAACGCTGGACAGACAGCACACACTTGGCTGAAGTTCAGGGCGTTCAGTTACGGGGTCAGCAGAGCTGGCCACGTGTCCTGAGCGGAACAGACACTGAAAGGAGCAGATCTGCATTTCCAGGAATAGAAACTGTATCTCCAGCAGGAAAGAGAGAACGCAGGGCCCAGAAGAAGGAAGGCCCCTGATTACAGGTCTCCAGGCCCGGGGACTGACAGCGTAATTGGGGACAGCATCCTCGAGCTGGCGCATTGAATGCAGAGCAGCAGGGCCACGCGCGCCTGGCACAGCTCAGACCAGAGCCCGGGAGAAGGTCAGTGACGGGGATCGCCGGGGAAGGAAAAAACTTTGGGGCTGGTGCCGTGATCAGACTTGCGTTCCACGCGGTGGGAGCTGTAAGATCTCTCCCCGGTGACGGAGAGAAAAGAGAGAATGCAGCAAATTCCAGAGATGGGCACTACCGCATCCCACAGACACGGTGTCAGCACCTGAGTCAGTCCAGCCTGATGTCCCCAAGACCCACAGCGTCCCAGCCCGGTGCCCCCAAGACCCACAGCATCCCAGCCTGCGTCTGTCCGGCCCGATGCCCCCGAGACCCACAGCGTCCCAGCCCTGCGTCTGTCCGGCCTGATGCCCCCGAGACCCACAGCGTCCCAGCCTGCGTCTGTCCGGCCCGGTGCCCCCGAGACCCACAGCGTCCCAGCCTGCGTCTGTCCGGCCCGGTGCCCCCGAGACCCACAGCGTCCCAGTCCTGAGTCTGTCCGGCCCGGTGCCCCCGAGACCCACAGCGTCCCAGCCCTGCGTAAACTATAGCCGGGCTTTAGTGAGGAGGAAGGAACTTGAGTTCCCCTCGTCCTCCTCTTTCTCCTCTGTCTCCTCCTTCTGTCATTATTATTATTGTCAGTATCACTATTATTTTACTAGTATACTACTCAGGATTGGCTTATGATGGTGCTGGGCGTTGAACTTGGGTCAACTTACACTTTTTAAATTTTTTTGACATTCTTTAATATGAGGGAATTAATGGTTCAGTCAGTACAGTTGCTGGTCCGTGTGTGACGTTTCTCAGGTTTCTGCCAAACCCTCTCCCCCCAGCCCAGGGCCTCCTCCACCATCAGCACCAGGACCTGAAAGGCCCCCACCCCCAGAGTCCTTGACTTGGGGGCAAGACACCAAACCCAGTCCACGTCCTGCTTGGAGTTTCCCCTTCTGTTCTCATGTCTCCACTTCTGTCCCTGAGTGAGACCATCCCATCTTCATCCTCCTCTCTCTGGCTGATCTCCCTTCCCAGGATTCCTTCAGGCTCCACCCAAGAGGAGGAGAAGAAGGTGACTCCATCCTTCTTCACAGCAGAGTAGTATTCCACTGTGTATCTAGACCACAGCTGCCCAGCCCCTCAGCTGCTGTTGGACGCCTGGGCTGCTCTCAGGTCTGGGCCGCCACACATGGTTCTCTGGGGGGTTTTCACGCCCACCATCCTCCTGCAGCCCAGGGGGTGGGTGTCGGCTCCAGCAGCACAGTCTGTCTGGGATGGGCACCGTCACTGAGGCTGTGTGAAGTGCTGGCATGGACGTGGCCTGACTGACCCTCTAAGTAGCTCACGCCCGCCAGCCTGAAGCTCCCCTGTCTGTGCTGAAGGGCCAATTTACCCCCATCTGTCAGGCTCACCACACGGACAGGTAAATAAATGGTTCCTTCAGCTGCCTCCTGCCTGTGGTAGAAAGCCTTTTCTCAGGTAGATGGGCTTTTATGCTAGCTTTCACTTCCGATGAGGACAGATGGGCGTTAGATTATTATAACACGGATTTCCCCCTCACTAATAAGAGGACAACATTAATCACAAAATATGTGTTACCTGGCCAGGGAGACAGCAGGGGTCTGTCTGCAGAACAGACCAGGGAGGCCCAGCCTGAGACACACAGGAGGAGAGGTGCCTGGGCCCGGCCCACCATCTCGCTCTTCTGGAAGCAAAGAATCTTTTTAAGATCCTGAACTGGGGAGGCAACGGAGCAGTTTTGCAGAAGACCCCTCCCTCCCTCTGTCTCTCAGTCTCTCTCTCTTTAAATTATTTATTATAGATTTAATAATGACTCACAAGATTGTAAGGTCACAGGGGCACAATCCCACCCAGTTCCCACCACCAGAGTCCCTGTCCCATCCCCTCCACTGGAAGCTCCCCTGTGCTTTATCCCTCTGGGAGTCTGGACCCAAATTCTCTATGGGGAGCAGAAGGTGGGAGTTCTGGCTTCTGTCGTTGCTTCTCTGCTGGACATGGGTGTTGGCAGGTGGACCCACACCCCCAGCCTGTGTCTGTCTGTCCCTCGTGGGGCAGGGATCTGGGGAGGGGAAGCTCCAGGACACATGGGTGAGGCTGTCTGCCCAGGGGAGTCAGGATGGCGTCATGGTGGCATCTGGAACCTGGTGGCTGGAAGGTGGTGAGACATAAAGCAGGATGAGTTGATTGATACACAGGAACCCAAAGGTAGGAGCAGAGCAGATGAAAGTAGGACCCTCACGTGGAGACGCTAGGAAGTCAGTGTTAAGTTAGTAGGTTTTCTCTTTTTAGCTAACCAGGCTGGCCCACAGTGTTGACACTCAGGCAATAGACCAGCCCAAACCACGAGGGTTTGCGACGGTCATGCCATGAGGCGGGTGTTCAAGCACCCGAACGCTCCTCCTGAGAGAGCCCCTCGGCCCTCGGCCAGGTACAGCTTCCCCTCTCCGCCCGTCAGTCTCTGGGAATCAGCCTCAGGAGGCACAAGGCTCTGACCACACCTTTCAGGTGGGCTGTGCACAGACCTCCCTATAAACTTTCCCACAGGGCCGAGCGGCGCCGCACCTGACTGAGCGCACATGTTACTGTGCGCAAGGACCCGGGTTCAAGCTCCCAGTCCTCACCTACAAGGGAAAAGCGTCACAAGCGGTGAAGTGGGGCTGCAGGTGTCTCCCTCTCGGTTTCTGGCTACCTCTATCCAGTCGATGAATAAAGACCAAACAAGCCAGTTCACTAGAGGGAGTTCCGGTGAAGTGGAATGCGGCTGTTGATGTCACTGACAGGCGGATTCCACCATGTTGACGGGTACCCCCGCCCTCGCCCCCTGGCTGCTGGTCAGCCTCCTGCTGGAGTGAGGCCTCAGGACCTGCTCAGTGGTGACCTGAGGACACACAGCCACCGCAAGGGGCGATGTGATGTGAGGCTGGTGAGACTGGCCCCTGGAGCAGCTCCAGAGTCACAGATAAACCAACAGGCCAGGGTGTCGGTGGTAGCGCGGTGGGTTAAGCCCACGTGGCGCGAAGCACAGGGCGTAAGGATCCCGGTTCGAGCCCCTGGCTCCCCACCTGCAGGGGAGTCACTTCACAGGCGGTGAAGTAGGTCTGCAGGTGTCTGTCTTTCTCTCCCCCTCTCTGTCTTCCCCTCCTCTCTCCATTTCTCTCTGTCCTATCCAACAACGACGACATCAATAGCAACAACAATAATAGCTACAACAATAAAACAAGGGCAACAAAAGGGAATAAATAAAAATAAATATTAAAAAGTATTTTCTTTAAAAATAAACAAACAAAAACCAAGCAGGCCAGGGTGGGGACTCGGGCGCACAACCCCAGCACTGGTGGAGACCAGACTCCAGGGGACAAAAGGCAAAGGCTGAGGCGTGGCCGGGGCCGGGGCCCCCACAGGGCGGCACTGTGGGAACGGCCGTGGAGGGAGAGCAGCTCTCAGGAGGCGCTGTGGGCTGAGCTTGGCAGCCTGGACCTGTGAGACGCGGCCCTGTTTTTCTCTCTATCTCACCGTGTCTTTCCCTACCACACTGTCTTATTAAGATGAAACAAGGATTTGCCCAGGGTGAGGCAGTGGTGCACCTGGCTGCGTGCTCACACTACAGTGTGTGAGGACCCGTGAGGACCCAGGTTCGAGCCCCCAGGCTCCACCCGCAGGGGGAAAGCCTCACAAGTGCTGAAGCAAGGCTGCAGGTCTCTCTCTCTCTCTCTCTCTCTCTCTCTCTCCCTCTCTCTCTCTCCCCCTCCTCTCTCAATTTCTCTCTGTCTCTATCCAATAATAAACAAATAAGTAAATATTCTTAAAAAAACTATTTAGAAGGGACACTGCCCCCCGTATCCATAGCTGCTCTGTCCACAGCAGCCCGAGAGGGGACGCAGTCCAGACGCCACCCACAGATGACGGGATGGAGGAGTCACGGGATCCAGACTCCGTGGAATACTACTCTGCCGTCAAAACAGATGAGAGTGTGTCCTTGGGGACAAGCTGGATGGAACTGCAGGTGATGCTGCTTAGGGACATAAGTAAAGAGATGAAAGGCAGCTATGGTCACAGACACCACTGTATTACAAAGAAACAGACTTGTGAAATAAAAGCCAAACAGGCAAAAGTCCTCGTGAGAACTCTGGTGGTTCTCCTTGGAAGGGGACTGAGGCTGCTGGTGGTGGATGCCCGCAGAACTGCTTTCCCGTGAGCTGGTGGCGCTGCGCTTCCCGTGAAGTCATCAACAACCCTGAAACCTAAGAGCTCTGCAGAGCCGGCCTGGAGGTCACGCGAGGTGCCTGTTCCCGGAGCAGCTCCGGGGGCTCGTGGAGTTCTGCTCAGGCGAGCGAGGAAATTCGAATAAACACGAGCGGGAAGGGCTAAGAAAAGACGAGGTGGCCTCCGATCATCAAATTGACCATAAAGGCAGGCCGTGGGAGGGCTTCCGGGAGGGAAAGGCTGCCACACTGATGTTTAACTGTCAGAGTTAAGTCACTTGAAATTGCACACAGTCAGGGAGCTACTTGGGGCTAATTCTGCCTTTTCTTTCCCCCCTAAGGAAAGAAATGCTCATGAGTGTGGCAGAACGCAGGCCGGAGCCCGGCCCAGATCTGTCCTCTCCTCACACCTGCTCAGTGCCATCCGCAGGTGGGCTGGGGGACTGTCCTCTCCTCACACCCGCCCAGTGCCATCCGCGGGGTGGGCTGGGGGTCTGTCCTCTCCTCACACCTGCCCAGTGCCATCTGAGGGGTGGGCTGGGGGTCTGTCCTCTCCTCACACCCACCCAGCGCCGTCCGCGGGGTGGGCTGGGGGGCTTTTCAAGAGACGAAGAGAGATGAGAAGCAGCCTGTAGGTCTTAGCCCCTGCATGTGCTCGTGACCTGACGGCACGATCGTGCCGTGCCCTGTGAAGGCTGCAACGCGGGCAGGGCCGGAGGGCTGGGCACAAAATGAATGGCAAAGCGTGCGGGGCTGGGCGTGTGCCCAGGGCAGAGGTGGCGTGGAGCTGCAGGCCGCCTTCACCGGTGCGCTCGTGGCGACGAGGCCGTGGCCGTGACGGCCGGGCTGAGCCTTCTTGCGTGCCCAGCAGAGCAGGAGCTGAGGGCAAATAAATCTGACGGGACAGATGCCCCCTCTGTGTCTGCAGCTCGCTGCCGGGTACCGCTCTGCGTTGCCTGCCCTGCACTGCCCGCTTGCTGCCCGTGCCTGCTGGCCACGGCCGTGTCCGTGACCCTGTGGCTTTTGCACCTGCAGAAAAGGTGTAGAGGCCAAAACCGAACTCAGTCCAGGGCTGGAGATGCTCAGAGCTGCTCCGAACTCCTGGCTCACACATGATGAGTCTGCTTTCTTTCCTCACCCACAGCGGCTCCAGTCAGCCTGGTCATGAATAGACCCCCTTAACAAAGATGCTCTCCTAACTAGCACTGCACCCTGTGTGTGAGATGGGAGATTCATTCTCATAAGTTCACTGTAGACGTCCATTGCTTTTTTAAAAAGTAGTTTTAATGAGAACTAGACAGAGAGGAAGAGACAGACGACACAGAGATATATAGAGAGGGAGAGAAACCAAGACCAGAGCCCTGCTGAGCTCTGGCTGCTGGTGGTGCTGGGGATCGAACCTGGAACATCAGAGCCTCAGGCAGCAGAGTCTTGTTGCAGAACCCCTGTGCTGTCTCCGCAGCCTTATTATTATTATTATTACCCCCCCAGCCCTGCTGAGCTCTGGCTGCTGGTGGTGCTGGGGGTTGAGTCTGAGGCCTCAGAGCCTCAGGCAGGACAGCTGTTTTTGGAGAACCACCATGCTGTCTCCTGCACTCACAAAATCTTAGAAACGGCTGACTTGCTTCTATTTTTTTTTTTGTAAGTCCATATGTGTCAGTTCTCTATATTCCGAGTATGAGCAAAGCTACTGGCAGTTGTCTTTCATCTTCTTTATGAAATAAAAGAGTTTTTTTTTTTTTTTAAGACTTCACCAAGTGAGGCAACCTAGCTCACCTGGGTATGTGGCTCCTTCATCCTGTGCGGGCCCTGGGTTCGAGCCCAGTACTGCCATCCAGGAGGAAGCCTCTGTGCTGCTGTCTTCCATCTCCCCACTCTTTCTGTCTCGAGCCGGGGAACTCGGGCAGGAACACACGTCTTCCTGGAGGTGCTTGACAGGGAGTCAGAGGTGCTCACGGTGGTCTCACAGTGAGACTCCCTGGCCCGAGAAGGTGTGGGGCTTGAACCCGGGACCTTGGGCTCTCAGGCACGAAAGCCTTGTGCACCAGCACCGCGCTATCCCCACGAGCTAGCCACGGAAGCTAAATCACTGTGGTACGTGTGCTCAGTTGGCTGTGCCACCACCCGGCCCGGCTCTCTAAGTCACCCTCTGACTGGCCGACTTTGTGAATACAGGCTCCGAGTCTGCACTGCCCCGGCCTCTGCAGAACCCGGCGACTGAAGACTGGGGATGCTGTGGGGAGCTTGGTTTGCTGCCTGTTTGTTGCCTCCAGGGTTACCGCCCCTGCGGGTGGCAGGTGAGCTCCACTGGGTGTGGCCCCTGCCATGCCCGCCCTGCTTGTTGGTTTTGACGCCAGGGTGTTGATGGGATTGGTGCCCACACACATGGCTTCTGGGAGCGACTTCTTTTTTCTTTTTGGTTTTTTGATTTCTTTTTCGGATAGAAATGGAGAAATTGAGAGGGAAGCAGGAGAGAGAACTGAACATACAGATTGAATCACCCTTTGTCTGGCTGGGAGTGCACTCTGACCTCATGAACACACGCTTATCCTCCCACCTTGTGGACCACTGTCTGTAGACCTGCCGACCTGCCTATCCACTCACCCACCTTCCTGTGAATCTACCTACCCACCCACCCACCCAGCCATCCACCCACCCACCCACCCAGCCATCTACCCATCCATCCACCCACCCACCCATCCACCCATCCACCCATCCATCCACCCATCCACCCATCCATCCACCCACCTATCTACCCCCCCACCCATCCACCCACCCATCCATCCATCCATCCACCCACTCACCCACCCATTCACCCATCCATCCACATATCTACCCCCCACCCACCCATCCATCCATCCACCCACCCACCCACCCATCCATCCACATATCTACCCCCCCACCCATCCATCCATCCACCCACCCACCCACCCATCCATCCACCCACCCACCCATCCACCCATCCATCCACCCACCCACCCATCCACCCACCCATCCGTCTACCCCCCCCCCCCATCCTGCTCACCCTGTCTCTGCCGCCCACCTCCCGTTTCCCATGCGCGTCTGTTGTGGACACAGACTTAGGAGATGAATGACAAACGAATCTTTGTGCCTTCCCGCCGCAATTCTCCAAAGTGGCCGCATTTTACTTGCAGATGGACCTGCGGCCCTGCCTCCCTCCCAACAGAACCCCGGACGTTCCCTCGTTACCCACGGCAGCGGGCAGCCCGTCTGTCCGTCGGGCTTCATGTCCCCAGCTTGCCTTTCTCCATGCAGAACTTGACTTTGGGGGTGGGGTGGGGGTCCAGGTCTCCCAGGCTGATGGTGGCTGTGGTCTCTGGGACTCCGCAGGGAACACTGGTCCTCACGGCTGCTGTCTGCACGCTGCGGGCACTGTTCTCATCGAGCCCAGCCAGGGCTGCTCTGTGCACCTGGGGCACGCCGCAAGGCCGCGCACACCTGCCTCACCCCGAACCCGAGTCTCCCCTCATGGGGAGATAACCACCAGAGATCTCACAGGCTTAGAGACTGCCTGGTCCCCACATCTGAGGCTTTCTCTTCCTCCCCCTCCCCCTTTATTGGGGGGACTCATGGTTTACAGTGAGATACAGTCGCTGGTCCGTGTGTCACATTTCCCAGGGTCACCCCCAGCTCCTCCTCCGCCATGGTGTCCCAGGACCTGACCCCCCACCCACCACGCCCAGCCCACACAGCTTTGTGCACCGAGACTTTGGAGGAGAGCCTGGCACTGCCTCCTGCACTGGCCTCCACGTCAGAGCAGCCCTCCTCTCTCCTCTCAGGACAGCCAGCTGTGTCTGCGCTGCATCTTCTTGGGTGGCAGAGAGCCAAGTGTCAAGGGAGGGTGAAACCCCACAGCCCTCAGGGAGCCTGGCTGTGCCAACAACTCTGTGCTTGGACTCCTCTTTTTCCCATTTTAAGATTTGTTTTCTCACTTTTCTTTCTTTCTTTATGATTGGATAGAGACAGAGAGAAATTGAGAGAGGAGAGGGAGCTAGGGAGGGAGAGAGACAGAGACACCTGCGGCCCTGCTCCACCGTTCGTGAAGGTTCCCCCCTGCAGCTGGGGAGGGGCTTGAACTTTAACTTTTAAAATATTTTATTTACACATTCACATTCACCTATTGGATAGAGACAGCCAGCAGTTGAGAGAGGAGGAGGAAATGGAGAGGGAGAGAGAGACAGAGAGACACCTGCAACCCTGCTCCACCACTCCAGCTCTCCCTCTGCAAGTGGGGACCTGGGACTTGAACCCGGGTCCTTGCTCACTGTAACGTGACCACTCAACCAGGTGAGCCACCGCCTGGCCCCTCATTTTAAGATTTTTTTCTTTAACATTTTGAGAGTGATTTTATGGTGGTTCACATGGCTTGACTAGGTTTCTGGAGCTCAGCTGGGCATCTTGTCCACTTTCTGCAGGGTGGCGTCAAGCACAAGCAGCTTGCTAAGCAGACCTCGGTGCAGGGCCGAGCCCCCAGGGAGCGGGCATCTCTGGCATCACTGGGGGTTACTGCAGACCTGTAATCTCTGCAGGCCACCCGCCAAGTTCCCAGCCCCAAACAGGGGCCCACCTCCTTGACCACAGGCACTGGGTGCTGGAGGGCCGGCCGGCCGGGACGGGAGCTGCACTGCCTGACCACCCACCAGAGGGCAAGGCACCCCAGAAGGAGGGCAGGGGACCTCTGGGGGTGACAGGCTCGCGCCTCCCAGGTGCCCTGTGCCCCCAGCGGCAGGCAGCTGGACACGGCCACCAGGATGGTATCCTCGGGGCAACAGACGCCGTCCGGGAGATGCTCAGTTCTGGCCGCAGGGCTGGTGGCAGTGGTGCGCTCGGAGGACATGCCAGCGCCTCGCAGAGTCACTCACCCCTGCAGGCGCTCAGCCCCTTGAACAGGGAAGCTGGGAGCTGCCCAGGGGGAGCGGGAGCAGGTGTGCCCACTGGGCTCTCCCACTAGCTCACTCACACCGAGGCCTGTGTATGAAAAGCAGGTGCCTTGTGCAGGTGGGACTTGGGGGCTCCGATTTCTTGGCTTCCTCATCCTTGTTGAGTTTTGTGATTTCTTTGCACTCCTCTACTGTTATAAGAGGGATGGAACTGGTGGGTTTCAACGGAAAGAGAAAGATCCAGGCTGGGAGCTGTCGCCGAGAGGCAGGAATGAAGGGGCCAGCAGGGCCAGGCAGAGGGCGCAGTGTCTGCAGACAGGCACAGCCGGCGGGCACCTCAGCAGACAGGAGAATCCAAGGCCGGGAGGCGGGGCGGTCCGGCCCCTGCTGGAGGAGAGTCGGGAAGTGCCAGGCCGGCGCAGGTGAGCTGTGCCCACACTCTTCTCAGAGAGACTTGAAACAGTGCGCCTGCGACCCAGTCGTTCTGCTGGCTGGCATCTATCTCCTCAGCATCTGGCTGAAGCACGCAGGACAGTGAGTCCACTGGGACGGGCCTCTGAGCGGCGCTGAGTGGTTCCCAGCTGAGGGCAGAAGGGGCTCAGCGAGCACCGGGTGTGACCAGGTGGCCGGCCGTGACAGCCCAGCCGCGCCCCGGAGCTCCGTCCACCTTCCTGGGGTGCAGGACAAGCCCAGACCTGCCCCAGCTCCTGCCCAGACGCCCTCCTGGATGGTCCGCCCACGCTGTCCACGCCTCTTTCAACGCAGAAGTTGCGCGCGAAGCATCTGGAGAGACTTGAGGCGGAAACCTGCTAGTTTGGCACAAAAGCAGAAAGGGTTCGAAATTACACCACCATCACTCATTTCCGGCTTTAATGGGCTCTCGGGGACCTTTCGTCTGCAATATGCAGTGGTTCATGGTGTCCTATTATCAGACAAGGTCACCCACCCAGCGCTGCAGGCTGCAAGCTGCTGACTTGACTCCGCAGTCAGCCCTTCCTCCCACTAGGCCCCCAGACTCCAGCCCAGGGAACAGATGACCAAGAGTCACCTCTCACCTTCCGGGGAAGCGGCATCGGCTTCCCCAGAGCCTCCGTGTTCCCAGTCAGATTCTTGCAGATGGACCCCGTTATGGGCACAGACTCAGAGTGGGGAGGAGCCTCCTGGCCTGCGGGGACGGGCCTCAGGGCCCCAGGCTGACTTCTGTGCAGACACCGTGTGTGCACAAAAGTGATTCTAGTGATGTATTGATTGTTTCTCTGCTACCAGGATCATCGCTGGGCTGCTATGAATCCACCACTCCCAGCAGCCAATGTCTTGACTTCTTGTCTTCCCAATTTTTATTAGATAGAACAGAGAAAAAAAATGAGAGTAGGGGGGATAGAGAGAGAAAGAGAGAGAGGTGTATAGACCTGCTTCATCTCTTGTAAAATGTCCCCCCTGCAGGTGGGGAGTAGGGACTGGAACCCGGATCCTTGTGCTGGGTAATGCCTGTGCTCAACCAGGTGCGACACTGCCCGGGACCCCCCTACCCCTAGAAGTCCACTCACCTTGAGCAGGTGCAGACCAGCTGGTCACCTGGTAGCAGACACTGACACTCCAGGCTGGTGGTATGTGGGCACAGAGGGTGACCCAGATGGCGGGTGGCTGGGTGGCTCAGACCAGGGAGGGAGCTGGTAAGGGTGCAGCCTCAGGTGGTAGGCTCCTGCCCAGCCCTCTTTTTAAAAATATTTATTTATTTATTTATTTATTCCCTTTTGTTGCCCTTGTTGTTTTATTGCTGTAGTTATTATTGCTGTCGTCGTTGCTGGCTAGGACAGAGAGAAATGGAGAGAGGAGGGGAAGACAGAGAGAGGGAGAGAAAGACAGACACCTGCAGAGCTGCTTCACCACCTGGGAAGCGACTCCCCTACAGGTGGGGAGCCGGGGGCTCGAACCGGGATCCTTACACTGGTCCCTGTGCTTTGCGCCACCTGTGCCCAACCCGCTGTGCTGCCGCCTGACTCCCCCCTGCCCGGCCCTCTTCACAAGAGGGATGAGAGGTCTAGAGACAGGGAGGGGCTTCCTGGAGCCAGGAGACTCATTCCAGACCTGAGAGCAGGCACCAAGCTCTGCCTGTCCCAGGTAAAGGCAAAGGGGCGGGGGTTGGGCAGTGGCACAGCGGGTTAAGCGCACGTGGCGCAAAGCGCAAAGACTGGCTTAAGGATCCCAGTTCTTCTTCTAGCGTTTGCCCTTCTTCCGTAGCCAGTCAACAGCGTCAGGTTAAGCCTGATGTAAAGTTTCGAGACCTCCTTTGAATCTGGAGAGGTGGCAGTCGTTGACTATGTGGGTCATAGTCTGTCTGTAGGAGCCTCTGGCTCCCCACCTGCAGGGGAGTTGCTTCACAGGCGTTGAAGCAGGTCTGCAGGTGTCTGTCTTTCTCTCCCCCTCCTCTCTCCATTTCTCTCTGTCCTATCCAATAATGATGACATCAATAACAATAACAAAAACAACTACAACAATAAAACAATAAGGGCAACAAAAAGGGAAATAAATAAATAAATCTCTTTTAAAAAAAAGCAAAGTATGGTCACTGCACAGCCATCTTGGAAGCGTTGAAGTTATCACTGCGTGAGACAGAGGGTGGCGCTGTGCAGCCCGGGAGTAGGAAGGATGGGGATTGACCCCGGGGCCGGGGGCAGGCCGGTCCAGCGTCAGACATGAGGTATCTCCCCAGTCCCCACGCTAGCTGCGCTGGTCACAGGTCCTGCGATGGGGCATCCACAGGGTTGCTGGATCAGAGCACAGGGCCCGGGAGACGGCTGAGTGGGCAGAGCCTGCAGGTTCAGTCCCTAGCACTGCCACATGGGGAGCTGGCTGGCAGTTTGCTTTCTGTGTGTCTCTCTGCCACTCCTGAGAATAAACAGAGAGGGGCCCGGCGGTGACGCACCTGGTTGAGCACGCACGTTACCTTGCACAAGGACCCGGTTCCAGCCCAGTGCAGGGGGAGCACTTCATGAGTGCTGAGGCAGGGCTGCGGGTGTCTCTCTGTCTCTCCCCCTCTCAGTTTCTCTCAGATTCTACTCAACAAGACAGTAATGGTGATAGTGGGCAGCCCTGTCTAGTACGTGATCCGAGTGGGAAGCTCCCATTTCATCTCCATTGAGTACGATGTTGGCTGTAGGCTTGCTGTATAAAGGACTTTCCCATCTATTCTCATTTTTTGCGGCGTTTGGATCAGACACCTAGTCTTTCTCTGCGTCTCTTGAGATAATCATGTAGTTTTCTGTTTTTCTTTTATTGATGGGGGAAAAAGGGGGGAAATGGCTCCCGGGAGCGGTGGACTCCTGGTGCAGGCGTCGAGCCCCACCCTGGAGGCCGTGAGAGCAAAGCAGAGTGAACATGGGACAGACACAACATGGTAGCCTCCGTCTGCCCGGCCGCCCTGCGAGGGGGTCTCTTCTGCCCGGAGCCCCAGGCCCCAGCCCCGAGCCCCCAGTGCAGGCCAAGGGGTCTCGGGTGATCCGTGGAGGCAGAGTCCCTCCCCCACACCTGGTTTATTCATGGGCGCCCATTAATTACGCCTGATTTTCCGTTGGCACTCCCCTCCCTAATGGGATTCAATTTAAGCATATCTTTCTCGAGACTTATTAATAGGCAGGGCCATTTATATTGTGTACCACAAATATTTTATAATCGCTAATCTTGACAAAAAGGCAAGGCCTCCCTGATCAAAAATTCATGAGGAGTAATGGTTCCCTATTAATAACTTATTAGGTCAGATCACACAGTTTGAAGCATCTATTATGCTTTGATCCTATCAGAGCCCGTCCTTTGGAATTTTTTGCACTTTATCTCCTGATTTCGATTGTTCTCTTCTCTTCTTCTCCTTCTCCTCTTCCTCCTCCTCCTCCTCCTTCTCCTCCTCCTCCTCCTCCTCCTCCTTTTCCCCCTTGTGTCTTGCAGCAGCCTGCTGGGTGACCCTCAAACGGGACCCCGGTTCTTCAGCGGCTGAGACGTGTGAGACACGAGCCTTCCTTGCAGAGGGAAGCAGGCTGGTCACCTTGCCCTCTCTCTTCTGGGCAGGATCCTGCCTTTTCCTTGTGTAGAGGGTGACCACACAACGGACCGTTCCTGCGTTGGCTCTCACAGTCCAGCAGCCTAGTCACACAGCAGCTGGTTCTGTTAGAATTCTTGCGCAGGTCATTCTAGGAAAGATCATTCTAGGAAACTGAGAAAAGCCCTGAAATGAATAGACTAGTTTCTTTTTAAAAAATATTTTTTAGTCATTGTTGGATAGCGACAGAGAGACATTGAGAGGGGCGGGGCAGACAGAGAAGGAGAGAGACAGAGACGCCTGCAGCCCTGCTTTGCCCCCTGTGAAGCTTCCCCCCTGCAGGGGGGAACCAGGGACTCGAACCCAGATCCTTGCACTTAATAGCACGGGTGCCTAACTGGGTATGCCACTGCCCGGCCCCTGCATGCCTTCCTGAGGTCTGTATGTTGTCACCCTATCTGATTTACTGGGTCCCTGACCTGGTGCTGACATATTTACTTTTCAGAAGGACAAATAGCAGGAAGGAGCTCTCTCCTGGAGGTGCCCAAGGACACAGCAAGGTCGGGCAGGGTGAAGCCAGTGGGCTCTGTCTAGTACCTCAGAGGCTGGGCGAGGGGAGGCGGCAGACTGGGTGCTGGGCCTCTTCTCGTGTGGTGGAGGAGGGTGGCACCTTGGGAGCTGTGGGGCAGAGCTACAATGCCGACAATGACCTTGCAAACGGACCAGTCTTCAGTAATGCACTCTCACAAGGAAAAGAGGGCTTACTGGGAGTCGGGCAGTAGCGCAGCGGGTTAAGCGCAGGTGGCACAAAGCGCAAGGACCGGCGTAAGGATCCCTGTTCGAGCCCCCGGCTCCCCACCTGCAGGGGAGTCGCTTCACAGGCGGTGAAGCAGGTCTGCAGGTGTCTGTCTTTCTTTCCCCCTCTCTGCCTTCCCCTCCTCTCTCCATGTCTCTCTGTCCTGTCCAACAATGACGACATCAATAACAACAATAATAATAACCACAACAAATCTACAACAACAAGGGCAACAAATGGGAAAAAAAAGGCCTCCTGGAGCCGTGGATTCATGGTGCAGGCACTGAGCTCCAGCAATGACCCTGGGGGCAAAAAATAAAAATAAAAATAAAAGAGGGCTTACCATGAGCTGCAGCATCTTCCTTTAAAAAGTTATTAGTGATTTAATAGTGACTGACAAGATTGTGGCATAAGAGGGGTAGAATTCCACCCAGTTCCCACCACCAGAGTGCCTGTCCCATCCCCTCCACTGGAAGCTACCCTGTTCTTTATCCCTCTGGGAGTCTGGACCCAGATTCTCTATGGGGAGCAGAAGGTGGGAGTTCTGGCTTCTGTCATGGCTTCTCCGCTGGACATGGGTGTTGGCAGGTGGACCCACACCCCCAGCCTGTGTCTGTCTGTCCCTAGTGGGGCAGGGCTCTGGGGAGGGGAGGCTCCAGGACACATGGGTGAGGGCGTCTGCCCATGAGGTTGGGATGGCGTCATCTGCAATTTGGTGAGTGAAAAGCATTAAGATACAAAGTAGGACAAATTGTTTAATAAAAAAGAATCCAAAGATAGGAAGAGAGCAGATGGAACCAAACGTCTTCATATGGGAAGAAGCTAGGACGTCTATTTGAGGTCTGTTCCAAGGGCCCATGACTTTACTAATTTTTGCCTGAGCCTGACAGCTAACATGCAGGTGGACTAAAAGTCTTGTCTGGGGAGATGGTGTCAGAGATGAGAACCGGCTTAGAAAGCTGGGTCAGGGCAGAGAGCAGCTCCCAAACATGAGGAAAGTCTATAAACACCATTAACTGCTTACCCCATTCACCTGCCCCAGGGCCCGTGTCTGTTCACATCCAGCACAGGAGCCCGTGTGGCCTCTGAGTCCCGGTCGGTCTGAGCTCACAGTCCCTGGGCACAGCTGGAACCTTCCAGGCTGCTCTCCTGTCAGGACCCGTCTTCCTCGAGGGGCAGAGCAGGCTGACCAGCCTCCCTCCAGAGAGTGGGGCGTCCCCACCATGGCTGCTCTGCAGTGAGGGCCGGTCCTGGGGATGGAACACTTCTAATCAAAGTTCCTGGAAAATACCCCTAAACAGCTTGACCCCAAGTAACTTTATCAAGAAGGACAGACAGAATGTGCTCCAGATGCCAGCAACAGCCTTTTCCCCCTTTATTTAAAAGGGGGGAGGAAGACAGAGGGAGAAAGAAGAAAGATACCTACAGCACGAATGGCCACACCCCACAAGTGAAGACTGGGGGCTTGAACCCCAGTCCTCAGCACGATAACGTCTGTGCTCAACCACATGCACCACCATCTGGCTCTGTGCGTCCTACTTTCTAGGACCAGATAGTTGAGTGCAGTGTGCAGTGTCACCGAGGCTTAAACATGGGAGGGGGTCTCTCTCTCCCTCACTCTCTCTCTTTTCTCTGTCTCTACCTCTTTCTCTGTCTTTCTCTCTCTCCCTCTTTCTGTCTCTGTCTTCTCTTAAAGAGTTGGCCCCAGGAAATTTTAACATTGACAATCAATAAATCCCCAAGTGACAGATTTCAGTCCCCTTCCTCTGTAGAATGGTGACCACAGGACACGGTGAGAAGTCCCGTTCTGGCCCTCGTTCACAGAGCTGGGGTCTGAGAGATGGCCTTCAGCAAAAGGGGTGGAGGTGACCTGGTGACACACAGTGGGCCTCTGTCCCTGTGTCAGACCTCAGTCACTCTGTCTGTCTGAGTCTCCCGGCAGGTCCAGAACCACCTAGGATGCGTATCCCACATGAGGTCCAAGGGGAATGGGGAGAAAATCCCTTTGCTGGCTGTGTCTTGGGCTCCCAGGAAGCTCTCAGACGTGCTCGGGGGAGGTCAGCAGCGCGGCTGTGTGGCCCGAATGCCTGAAGTGAATATTCAATGAGAATGAAATGAAGAGATCCAATATGAGCCTGTAATGATCGCTCTTCCCAGAGCATGATTAATTTTGAGGGATATATGCTACCCTTCCATGGGAAATGGATTCGACTTATGCCATTACCAAATTAGATTTGATTTTTAAAAATTAATTAGCAAAACGTTAGCCTAAGATTAAATTCTAGATTATCTGAAGGTGTTTTGCCCTCTTTTTTTTTTTTTTTTTTTTAAATTAAATCAATTATGAAAATTGCCACCAGGGTTGTCACTGAGGCTTGGGTCTGAATGACAAATCCACCACTCCTGGTGATCACTTATCTTCCTTTTTCTTTTTCTTTTCCTTTCTTTTTTTGGATAGAAACAGAGAGAGAAATTGAGAAGAAGTGGGGAGATTTATTTGGGGGGCTGGGCGGTGGCACACTTGGTTAAGCACACTTGGTACTAAGCGCAAGCACCAGTGCGAGGATCTGGTTTGAGCCCCGGCTCCCCACCTGCAGCAGGGAATCTTCACAATTGGTCACCAGGGCTGCAGGTGTCTCTCTTTCTCTCTCCCTCTCTCTCCCCCTCCTTTCTTGAGTTCTTTCTGTCCTATCCAATAAAATGGAAAAAATGGTCGTCAGGAGCAGTGGATTCAGAGTGCTGGCACCGAGCCCCAGAGATAACCCCGGAGGGAAAAAAAAAACTTTCTCTGCCCATGTGAAATAAATACATTCAGTATTTAGGAAGCATTTTGTGAATAGCTCTATTATCTGGTTTTTATGATGAATAACAACATCCACGAGAAAATCTCCTTGAGTTCTGAAAAAGCGTTTGAGTGAAGAGCGTGTGGGCCGAGAAGGCCCCTTCAGCCCTTGCGCTGTCCTTCCTGCTCAGCCTCTGACAAAGGGACCACACTGACTTGCCAAACAGATGCAATTATATATAACTCCTCTGGGCTGTCTCACAGCTCTTTTTTTTTTTAAATCATCTTTACTTATTTTTGGATAGAGACAGACAGAGAGAGGGGAAGGGAAGAGAAGGAGAGAGGGGGCAAGGGAGAGAGGGACAGAGACAGAGAGACATCTGCAGCCTGGCTTCACTGTCCGTGAAGCTTTCTCCCTGAGGGTGGGAACCGGGGGCTTGAACCTGGGCCCTTGTGCACTGTCATGTCGAGTGCTCAGCCCGTTCTCACAGCTCAGTGGGCTGGACCTCTCTTCACCTGCGTGACTGAGCACAGTCCAGGTGACAGGGAAGAAGAGGAAGTCAGTCGGTCAGCACAGCCCTTGCTCCTGGGCACAGGCAGAGGGAGTCGGCTCCGTGAATGCGGGTCCTTGCAAGCAAGCCTGTCCCCTGCCTTGGCTCTCCACCAGGCTCACACTGCAGACACAGAAAGGGAGCCCGCAGAGGTTAAAGGGCTCAGTCGGTGTCGTGCGGCGCTGGATAACAGAGCCAGCATTCAGAGACTGACACACCCAGCTGGACCCTGTGACCCCACACTCCCCACAGACAGCCGCGGAGTTAGGCAGGGGAGGGAGAGCTCTGCACCTTCCTCAGACCAACAGGAGCCAGACTGGGGCCGCAGGGTCAGAGACGCTTCCCGGAGAAGACTCTGCCTGCCGAAAAGTGCAATTCTTCCTTCCCTGCGCTGACGCCCTCACCCGTGTGTCCCGGAGCCTCCCCTCCCCAGAGCCCTGCCCCACTAGGGACAGACAGACACAGGCTGGGGGTGTGGGTCCACCTGCCAACACCCATGTCCAGCGGTGAAGCCATGACAGAAGCCAGAGCTCCCACCTTCTGCTCCCCATAGAGAATTTGGGTCCAGACTCCCAGAGGGGAGACATGACAGGGGAAGGTGACCAGAGGACGGGTTGTCACCCCAGCAGGCAAAGGCTGTCACCGCCTGAGCTCTGAGCCTGGACGGACTGGCCCCTACCCGCCAAGTGTTTCTGATCTCCGTGTCACAGCACCTGCCCTGGCTTCTCTTGGTCCTGAGTAAAAATCCAGTGTGGGTTTGTCTAGTGGCTGGACACTTCATTTCTTAAAACCATGTTTTAATGTCGATTCACAAAATGACAGGACAACACGGTATAATTCCATACCATTCCCACACCAGAGCTCTGAATGCCCAACCCCTCAGTCAGAAGTAACGGCAGTTCTCTTAAGGTTGCAGATGTGGGCTGACTATTATTTCTGTAGTTATCTGTCTATAGCCGCATGTTTCTGCCCACTTATTTAAGGTCCCATCTTCTCTTCCTTCCTAAGTCACACCCACACATGCTACTACATCCAGTTGTCCCTCCTTTTCCCTCTTCTCTCTCTGGGTCCTGATGGAGTTGGGGTTCAGAGCCCTCTGGCATCTTCCCCTGACATTTCTCCCCCTCTGGGAGCCTGGACCCAAATTCTCTATGGGGAGCAGAAGGTGGGAGTTGTGGCTTCTGTCACTGCTTCTCCGCTGGACATGGGTGTTGGCAGGTGGCTCCACACCCCCAGCCTCTACAGGACACTGCCTGCACCCCACCCAGGCTGAGTGCTGCCGGTGGTGGGTGCTTTAGATGACACAGTCATGGGGAATGCAGGCCTTTGGCAGCTGGCCTGCTGACTGAAAATCAGGATCAGGCCCAAGGAGGCAAACGCCCTTTGGAGGCCTGGGGTGCTAGCATCTTGGCTGGGGTATTGAGCGGGTCACCCTGCCGCATCCCTCGTACTTGGTCACCTTTGTCCTGCCCAGGCAGAGTAGGGCTGGGCTTGTGCATCATGGCAGAGGCCCAGAGGTTCTGCCCCTGCAGCAGAGGTGAGGGAGGCCAGCACCCCCCCCCCCCGAACATGGAGGCAGCTTGGCCATGGGGAGCTCAGCTCGGTGTTTCCTTGACCTTTGCAGCCTGGCAGCCACTGGGCACACACAGCCTAGACCTCTAGCAGACCCCTCTCTCCACCACCACTGGTCACATCCATCAGGAATGTGATCACAGTCCTCCGTGGCCTCCCCAGGACCGGCCCTCACTGCAGAGCAGTCATGGTGGGGACACCCCACTCTCTGGAGGGAGGCTGGTCAGCCTGCTCTGCCCCTCGAGGAAGACGGGTCCTGACAGGAGAGCAGCCTGGAAGGTTCCAGCTGTGCCCAGGGACTGTGAGCTCAGACTGACCGGGACTCAGAGGCCACACGGGCTCCTGTGCTGGATGTGAACAGACACGGGCCCTGGGGCAGGTGAATGGGGTAAGCAGTTAATGGTGTTTATAGACTTTCCTCATGTTTGGGAGCTGCTCTCTGCCCTGACCCAGCTTTCTAGGCCGGTTCTCAACTCTGACACCATCTCCCCAGACTTTTAGCCACCTGCATGTTAGCTATTGGGCTCAGGCAAAAATTACTGAAGTCACGGGCCCTAGTCACACCTAAACTAAAATTCCAAGCTTCTTCCCATATGGAGACCCCTAGTTTCATTTGCTTTATTCCTACAAATTGCTGTTTATTCATCAATTTGTTCTGCTTTGTATCTCACCGCCTTTCAGCCACCAAGCTGCAGATGCTGCCATGACGCCAACCTGACCTCCCTGGGCAGACGCCCTCACCATGTGTCCTGGAGCCTCCCCTCCCCAGAGCCCTGCCCCACTAGGGACAGACAGACACAGGCTGGGGGTGTGGAGCCACCTGCCAACACCCATGTCCAGTGGAGAAGCAGTGACAGAAGCCAGAACTCCCACCTCCTGCTCCCCATAGAGAATCTGGGTCCAGACTCCCAGAGGGATAAAGAACAGGGAAGCTTCCAGTGGAGGGGAGGGGACACGGACTCTGGTGGTGGGAGCTGTATGGAACTATACCCCCGCTATCTCACAATCTTCTTCATCATTATTAAGCCACTAATAAAATTTTTAAAAAGAATCACTCTAGAAGGGAGCAGGCAAGTGGGAGAAGCCACGGCATCCTGACAATAAGGCTAAGCCTAGAGATTGATGAAGACTTTCAATTAGAAGCGGCCTGGTCTGGAGCAGCCCCAGCAGCTCTGCCCTGTGATCTAATGCCCCACAATAGAGAGAGAAGGTCATTACAACCCATTGAATCCAATCACGACAAGAGCGTCTACCTGAAGGGGAGCAGGGTTCCCCATACGAAAAACTAAATGAAAATAACATTATGGGCTGGTTCTGATCTGAAGGCAAAAGGCGGCAGTGGAGTGAAAGACAGAGAAATCACAGGCTGAGAACGGTTTGATTTATAGGTGCTTTTTGTTGAAGGAAAACGCTGAATTGTGAGTCCCCCGGATTGACACCGTAACCTTTGAGAAGGAGTACTTTCCAATTAAACAGCAGGGCACTGCGGAGAAGCAGTGATCATATCTGGTGTCTAGCGCTGGACTGAAGGACGTGCCAGTCATGGCGACAACTCAATGCTCGCGGGCGGGACGAATATGACAGCTGCACGATCGTGGATCTCGGGCTTTGTCCCGCACACTTTAGGAGCAGTGGTGACGCCCAGAGAAGGCACAATATTTTATAAGCGTATCACCGCTCATTTACACTCGCCACACACTGTGCTTTTGACTGGAAATCAGGCCCACCGCTGTTGAGAGAGGGTGGAGCGGATGGAAGGAGCTACATCTGCAGGCTGAGGCGAGCCCCTCCACAGGAGTCCAGCCTGCAGCCCCTGCGCGCAGCCGCTGACCTCGCCGCCCTTCTTGCCGCCAGCCTCCTAACGGCCTCTCCCAAAGGCCGTGCAGAAGGGTGTCTGTCTGTCTGCGTCTGGCAGGAGAGGACGCAGCGTGTGCTGGTGAAACGCCAGTGAGCGAGGTTCTCGGCTGCCCAAATTCAGCCCTCTCCGGCACCGGTGATAAAATATGGGAAACAAAATCAGCCTTAGGAGCAAGCGGTTTGCGCTGATACTAAACGCTGCGGGTCACAGCAGAGGACCGACGGCGAGTCTGGACTAAACCGCTCGGGTTTCACAGGGGCTCCGCCAGGAGAGGCTCGGAGGCTGCTGGGAGCGTCTTGTAAACACAAAGCTTTCTGACAGATGATGCCGGAGTCCAGGCATCCCCCTTCCTCTCCCTGCGGCCCAGAGGACTTTCTGACTCCATTGGCAGTGGACAATGAAGGAAAAACCTCTAAAAACACCCTCGGCCTGCTCTCCACGCTACTCCGCTCCTTCCCCCTTCTTATCTGCAAGATTTTTTTTTTTTTTATCTGGATTGATGGTTTGCAGCAGATAGTGTCAGAGCATGTGTAAGAGTTTTCTGCACAACACTCCCCCAGCACAGCCCTCCTCCGCCTTCCACCCGAGCCCTTTACTGGGTTTCTGCCTGCGGCTGACGCCCGTCCTCAGGAACGACCCCCCGCCCCATTATCTGTGCTCAGAGAGCACAGCTCTGAACCCTGACTTGTCTTGGCCCCCACTCAGCGCCATTAGGGGAGTGGCTGCACGTGGCCTCCTCTTGGCATCCCCTGTGCTCTCTCCAGAAGTCCTCATTTAAAACATTTCTTACAGTAGTTTATTTGTTGGAGAGAGACAGCCAGAAATGGAGAGGGAAGGAGGCGATAGAGAAGGAGAGAGACAGAGACACCTGCAGCCTTTCTTCGCCATTTGGGAAGCTCTCCCCCTGCAGGTGGGGACCGGGGGCTCGAACCCGTGTCCTCAAGCACTGTAGTGTGTGCACTTAAGCAGGTGAGCCACCACCTGGCCCCCAGGATTTCTCTTCATAGACAGAGGCAGAGACAGAGAGAAGGAGAGACAGGGAAAGAGGGAGAGAGCCCACAGCACAGAAGCTTCCTTCAGCGAGACAGCATATGGGCCAGGAGCCCTGCCTCACCAGCCCGGCCTGGCGTGCTGAGGAGAAAGACGTACCGCAAGGGCCTTGGCCCGTCACCAGCCTCTGTGTCCCAGGTGGGGCCCCGCCCTGGCTCTCTCTCTCCTCCGGAAATCACAGCAGGCGCTGAGCAGGAGTCATGTGGGTGACACCTTCACGTCTCTGGTCTTCACAAAGCCCACTTCAGGGAGAATCAGTAGGGATGTAGCTCCTTACAAGCCACGCTCACCAGGCTGGGGTCTGGAAGCACCCGCCAACGCCCATGGCCAGTGGGGAAGCGATTAGCCCACGAGGGACAGACAGACACAGGCTGGGGGTGTGGAGCCACCTGCCAACACCCATGTCCAGCGGAGAAGCCATGACAGAAGCCACAGCTCCTACCTTCTGCTCCCCATAGAGAATTTGGGTCCCTGCTCCCAGAGGGGGAGAAATGTCAGGGGAAGGTGACCAGAGGGCCCTGAACCCCAACTCCATCAGGACCCAGAGAGACAAGAGGGAAAAGGAGGGACATTTGGATGGAGTAACAGGGTTATGTGTAGCTTTGAAAGGAATAGAAGACAGGACTTAAAAAAAAAAAAAAAGCAAATCTATTCAGATCCAGACACATAGTTGTAGAAATGACAGTCAGCCCATGTCTGCAGCCTTGGGAGGACGGCTGTGGCTTCCCGTGGAGGGTGGGGACGGCGCAGAGTTGCGCCCCTGCTACCTTGTAATTTTGTAAATCAATTATTAAATCACCAATACAAAATAAATTATGTTCAGCTCCTTCTTCCAGGAGGGGGCAGCATTGCACCAACATAAGTCCGAATCCCCCACTGCCAGGTAAAACGGCAGAAGGCAGAAGGCTTGCCAGGAAGGGTCCTGCAGCAGAGCTCCGTGGGTGGGCGGGGGGCACCGCCTGCGGCCTCAGACGGGGCCCAAGCCAGCGGAGACACGCACGCAGCCTGCTTCAGGCCAGTGATGCAAACTGCCCTTTCCTTCCCCTCCCATCTCTTTAACTCACGCACGTTCACTATTTAAAACATCTCACGGGGCTCAAAGACTCAGCGGTCCTGCCGCGGCCGCCTCTCAGCTGTTAAGACCCCCGCCCTCCACAGGCCTGAGGGTGTCTGGGGGGTCCCCGGCCCTGCGGCCCTGCACCTTGTCTGGGAGGCGCCCGCCCGCCAGGTGAGACGCCCTTCTGGACTTGGCAGCTGCATTTCACACATTGGACAGGAGCCTGACCACCTGCACGCAGAGGCCCAAAGGCCTCTTGAGAAAGAGCCGGACTTCGCCTTGAATGTGTTCTCTCTTTTAATTCTTTATTAGCGATGTACTACTGATTCACACAATTACAAGCTAACAGGGGCGCAACCCCGCCCCGTCCCCTCCCCTCCCCAGAGCTCTGTCTCCCCACTCCTCCACAGGAGACTGCACATGGTTCTCCCGAGGTCGCAGATGTGGGCTGACTGTTATTTCTATAACTGTCTATATTTACACGTTTGTGTGTAGGGTCTCCCTACGGCCCCATCCTCTCTTCCTGTCCAAGCACAACATCCCCTTACTACTTCCAATTGTCCCTCCCATTTCCCTCTTGTCTCTCCGGGTCCTGATGGAGTTGGGGTTCAGAGCCCTCTGGGCACCTTCCCCTGACATTTCTCCCCCTCTGGGAGTCTGGACCCAAATTCTCTATGGGGAGCAGAAGGTGGGAGTTGTGGCTTCTGTCACTGCTTCTCCGCTGGACATGGGTGTTGGCAGGTGGACCCACACCCCAGCCTGTGCTTGAGAATACTCTTGACCCAATGAAATAAACAAACATCTATTTTCCTCCAAGGTATAGTTTAGACATTTAGTGAGCAAGGGAGCTGTGTCAGTGGTCTGAGTGGAAGACCATCCTCTACAAAGACGACTGCTCAGTGTGGGTCCTGCCAGCCCACTGACCACGAGGAGGTCCCAGGAGATGTGACTGAGTTATTTCATTATTTAATTTTGCGTGTATTTGCTGCCAGGGTTGTCACTGAGACTCAGCGCTGGCACTGCAAACCCTCTGTTCCTCATGACCGTTTCCCCCTTTCTTTTCCTCCCCCCAATTTTATTGGGTAGGACAGAAAGAAACTGAAAGAGGAGAGGGAGAGCGATGGGGGGGTCTGGTCAGATTAGGCTCATAGAACTAAGTGCAAGGACCCACCCAAGGATCTGGGTTTGAGCCCCCTAGCTCCCCACCTGCCAGAGGGGAAGCTTCACAAGTGGAAAAGCAGGTCTGCAGGTGTTTCTCTGTCTCTGTCTCTCTCCCTCTCCCTCCTCTCTCAATACCTCTCTTTCATGTCAATAAAATGAAAAAAATAAACTGTCCACCAGGAGCTGTGGATTCGTAATACCAGCACCAAACCCCAGTGATGACCCTGGAGGAAGGGGGCTGGGGTGGGGAGACAGACCTGCGGCCCCACGTCACTTCTCATGAAGCATTCCCCTCCACAGGTGGAGAGCGGGATTCAAACCCAGGTCCTTGCACTCAGTACTATGAGCATGTGAGCAGGTGCATCACCGCCCAGCCCCGGTAGATGCTATTCAGGCAGCAAGCCGAGGGGTTGCTGCTGGTTTGTTCAGGGCAGGTGAGGGGTGGGTTCCAAGGCCAGGCACCCTCCTCCCCATCACACCTGCAGGCTGTGCGCAGGTGGGCCGCTCCCTCTCTCCCATCTCTGTCTCTCCTGCATAGTTTCTTGGCGGGGGAGAGAGGGGAAGCAGAGACCCCTTTAAGAGGAAAGCAGATGCTTCTGACAGTGCCCTGGCTGGAGAAGCCCCACAGAGAGAGACAACACCACACCTGGGCTCCAGGGCGGGGGCCCGGCAGCTCTGCTCTCCTGCGAGCGTCCACGCTGCCCAGTGAGTTGGCTGGAAGAGATGTTCGCTCCCAGACACACATCTCCCTGCAAAACCACACACTGGACCAGCTTCAGCTGAGCCATCTGCACAAGCACGGCCTCTCAGCCACCATGTGCAGACGCCGCCGTGACGCCACCCTGACCTCCCCGGGCAGACGCCGTCACCCACGGGTCCTGGAGCCTCCCCGCCCCAGAGCCCTGCCCCACTAGGGACAGACAGACACAGGCTGGGGGTGTGGGTCCACCTGCCAACACCCATGTCCAGCGGAGAAGCAACGACAGAAGCCAGAACTCCCACCTTCTGCTCCCCATAGAGAATTTGGGTCCAGGCTCCCAGAGGGATAAAGAACAGGGGAGCTTCCAGTGGAGGGGAGGGGACAGGAGCTCTGGGGGTGGGAGCTGTGTGGGATTGAACCCCTATTACAATTATACCCTGTACAATCTTATAAATCAATATTAAATCACTAATAAAAATAAAACACTAAAAAGAGAAACACACACACACACACACACACACACACACACACACACACACACACACACACACACACGGATGCATACTGATACCAATCCGGAGCAGACATAATTCCAGTCAAATATGGAGCCAGGATCGACTTCTCTGAGTCGTTCAGTCTGCGTTTGCGACGACGGTGGCTGCCTTGTGTGGAGCACTAATCTGAGGGGAGGGACAGACACTGACGGAGCCAAAGCATGACTTTAGGCTACTTCTGTCATTAAAGAAATCTGTACAGATACAGAAAGAGATCTAAAAATCTATGGAATAAAAAAAATACCTTTTTTTTGTTCCACCAGGATCTCACGCACACAGTTTGACAGCTCCTGGCTGGTGCTTCCCAGGAGAGAGACAGGGTGAGAAGAAGCACAGCTGAGCTGGAGAAAGTGTCCCCCTGGGGCCACGGTGCCAGCCGCTGGCCTCACACAGTAAGCATCTCTTAGCAGCAGAAGCAGAATCGATTGGATGGCAGCTTCAGCAATTTCCCTGGCCCTTCATGGAAATACAGAGGCCCAGGCCACGCTCAGTTGAGCACACCCATCACCAAGCACGAGGCAGGCTTCGGGTTCCAGCCCCTGCCCCCCACCTGAAGGGGGTCCTCTTCATGAGTGGGGAAGCGGGGCAGCAGGTGTCTCTCTGCCTTTCTCTCCCTCTCTACATTCCCCTACCCCTCTCAGTTCCTCTCTTTCCTATCTAAAAACAATTTTTTAATAAAGGAAATAGAAAAACAGCCACCAGGAGCAGTGGGCCTGCAGTGTCAGCAGAAACAAAGACAGACTCCGGCCAGAAGCAGAAGGTGGGGAGGGCCGCTGAGGCAGAGGAGGGTCTCTGGCAGCCCCTGTCTCACTCCGGCCCCTCTCGCACTCCCTGGGGGTGAGGGGCAGCCAGGAGACTGGGGGTGTGGGGGCTGGGGTCAGTCTGGCCCCAACAACCGGGTGACCCCTGGATGGAGCCTGAAGGAATCCTGGGAAGGGAGACCAGCCAGAGAGAGGAGGATGAAGATGGGATGGTCTCACTCAGGGGCAGAAGTGGAGACATGAGAACAGAAGGGGAAACTCCAAGCAGGACGTGGACTGGGTTTGCTGTCTTGCCCCAAAGTCAAGGACTCTGGGGGTGGTGGGCTTTCAGGTCCTGGTGCTGATGGTGGAGGAGGCCCTGCGGGGGGGAGAGGGTTTGGTAGAAAACTGAGAAACGTCACACACGGACCAGCATCTATTTACTGTTAACTGTAGACCATGAATCCTACCAATGAAGAAAAAGGTGGCCCGGTGGTGGCGCACATGTCACCGTGCCCAAGGTCTCCGGTTCTAGCTCCCAGGGCCCCACCTTCAGGCTGAGGCCTTGAGTACTGAAGCAGAGCTGCTGGCGTCTCTCCCCCTCTCCATCTCCCCTTCCCTCGCAATGGTTGGTTGTCTCCATCCAATAAATAAACAAAGATAATTTAAACATTTTTTAAAAAAGAACAGTGTGACCGTCACACCTGGTGGAGAGCCAGTGCTGAGTGGCGTGGGGCTGCCTCAGCCTGGTTGTCCCCCTGCCTGTGCCCCAGCTGAGCTTGGAGCCTGGCACAGCTGCCCAAGGTGATGGAGGGACAAGGCCCAGGGACCACCGGCTGCAGGGAGACCTGCCCACAGAGCAGCTCTGGGCAGACACTCGGCCTGCGGTGGGCATCCAGGCTGTGAGGAACCCAGGCTGTGAGGACACTCAGGCTGTGAGGAACCCAGGCTGTGAGGACACACAGGCTGTGAGGACACACAGGCTGTGAGGACACCCAGATTGTGAGGAGACTCAGGCTGTGAGGACACCCAGGCTGTGAGGACACCTAGGCTGTGAGGACACCCAGACTGTGAGGATACCCAGGCTGTGAGGACACCCAGATTGTGAGGACGCCCAGGCTGTGAGGACGCCCAGGCTGTGAGGACGCCCAGGCTGTGAGGACGCCCAGGCTGTGAGGACGCCCAGGCTGTGAGGACGCCCAGGCTGTGAGGACGCCCAGGCTGTGAGGACGCCCAGGCTGTGAGGACGCCCAGGCTGTGAGGACGCTCAGGCTGTGAGGAACTCAGGCTGTGAGGACACCAAGGCTGTGAGGACACACAGGCTGTGAGGACACTCAGGCTGTGAGGACACCCAGGCTGTGAGGACACCCAGGCTGTGAGGACACCCAGGCTGTGAGGACACCCAGGCTGTGAGGACACTCAGACTGTGAGGACACACAGGCTGTGAGGACACCCAGGCTGTGAGGACACTCAGGCTGTGAGGACACCCAGGCTGTGAGGACACTCAGACTGTGAGGACACCCAGGCTGTGAGGACACTCAGGCTGTGAGGACACCTAGGCTGTGAGGATACCCAGGCTGTGAGGACACCCAGGCTGTGAGGACACCTAGGCTGTGAGGATACTCAGGCTGTGAGGACACCCAGGGTGTGAGGACACTCAGGCTGTGAGGACACCCAGGCTGTGAGGACACACAGGCAGTGAGGACACCCAGGCTGTGAGGACACCCAGGCTGAGAAGACACCCAGGCTGTGAGGACATTCAGGCTGTGAGGACACCCAGGGTGTGAGGACACCCAGACTGTGAGGACACCCAGGCTGTAAGGACACCCAGGCTCAGGAACCCCACCCTCCTGTGACAGGTGCTGCTCTGAGTCCCGGGCTCAGGAACCGGCTCCTGTGACAGGTGCTGCTCTGAGTCCCAGGCTCAGGATCCCCCCCTCCTGTGACAGGTGCTGCTCTGAGTCCCGGGCTCAGGAACCCCCCGCTCCTGTGACAGGTGCTGCTCTGAGTCCCAGGCTCAGGAACCCCCCGCTCCTGTGACAGGTGCTGCTCTGAGTCCCGAGCTCAGGAACCGGCTCCTGTGACAGGTGCTGCTCTGAGTCCCGGGCTCAGGAACCGGCTCCTGTGACAGGTGCTGCTCTGAGTCCCGGGCTCAGGAACCCGCTCCTGACAGGTGCTGCTCTGAGTCCCGGGCTCAGGAACCCGACCCTGTGACAGGTGCTGTTCTGAGTCCTGGGCTCAGGAACCGGCTCCTGTGATAGGTGCTGCTCTGAGTCCCGGGCTCAGGAACCCCCCACTCCTGTGACAGGTGCTGCTCTGAGTCCCAGGCTCAGGAACCCCCCACTCCTGTGACAGGTGCTGCTCTGAGTCCCGGGCTCAGGAACCCGACCCTGTGACAGGTGCTGTTCTGAGTCCTGTGCTCAGGAACCGGCTCCTGTGACAGGTGCTGCTCTGAGTCCCAGGCTCTGGTTCCCGCTCCTGTGACAGGTGCTGCTCTGAGTCCTGGGCTCAGGAACCGGCTCCTGTGACAGGTGCTGCTCTGAGTCCCAGGCTCAGGAACCCCCCACTCCTGTGACAGGTGCTGCTCTGAGTCCCAGGCTCAGGAACCCCCCGCTCCTGTGACAGGTGCTGCTCTGAGTCCCGGGCTCAGGAACCCGCTCCTGTGACAGGTGCTGCTCTGAGTCCCGGGCTCAGGAGCCCAACCCTGTGACAGGTGCTGTTCTGAGTCCTGTGCTGAGGAACCGGCTCCTGTGACAGGTGCTGCTCTGAGTTCCGGGCTCTGGTTCCTGCTCCTGTGACAGGTGCTGCTCTGAGTCCCGGGCTCAGGAGCCCAACCCTGTGACAGGTGCTGTTCTGAGTCCTGTGCTGAGGAACCGGCTCCTGTGACAGGTGCTGCTCTGAGTTCCGGGCTCTGGTTCCTGCTCCTGTGACAGGTGCTGCTCTGAGTCCCGGGCTCAGGAACCCACTCCTGTGACAGGTGCTGCTCTGAGTCCTGGGCTCAGGAACCCACTCCTGTGACAGGTGCTGCTCTGAGTTTCGGGCTCAGGAATCGGCTCCTGTGACATGTGCTGCTCTGAGTCCCGGGCTCAGGAACCCTCCGCTCCTGTGACAGGTGCTGCTCTGAGTCCTGGGCTCAGGAACCGGCTCCTGTGACAGGTGCTGCTCTGAATTCCAGGCTCAGGAACTCCCCGCTCCTGTGACAGGTGCTGCTCTGAGTCCTGGGCTCAGGAACCGGCTCCTGTGACAGGTGCTGCTCTGAGTCCCGGGTTTAGGATCCCGCTCCTGTGACAGGTGCTGCTCTGAGTCCCAGGCTCAGGAACTCCCCGCTCCTGTGACTGGTGCTGCTCTGAGTCCTGGGCTCAGGAACCCGCTCCTGTGACAGGTGCTGTTCTGAGTCCCAGGCTCAAGAACCCACTCCTGTGACAGGTGCTGCTCTGAGTCCCGGGCTTAAGAACCCGACCCTGTGACAGGTGCTGTTCTGAGTCCTGTGCTCAGAAACCGGCTCCTGTGACAGGTGCTGCTCTGAGTCCCGGGCTCTGGTTCCCGCTCCTGTGACAGGTGCTGCTCTGAGTCCTGGGCTCAGGAACCGGCTCCTGTGACAGGTGCTGCTCTGAGTCCTGGGCTCAGGAACCCCCACTCCTGTGACTGGTGCTGCTCTGAGTCCCAGGCTCAGGAACCCCCCGCTCCTGTGACAGGTGCTGCTCTGAGTCTCGGGCTCAGGAACCCGACCCTGTGACAGGTGCTGTTCTGAGTCCTGTGCTCAGGAACCGGCTCCTGTGACAGGTGCTGCTCTGAGTCCTGGGCTCTGGTTCCCGCTCCTGTGACAGGTGCTGCTCTGAGTCCCGGGCTCAGGAACCCGACCCTGTGACAGGTGCTGTTCTGAGTCCTGTGCTCAGGAACCGGCTCCTGTGACAGGTGCTGCTCTGAGTCCCAGGCTCTGGTTCCCGCTCCTGTGACAGGTGCTGCTCTGAGTCCTGGGCTCAGGAACCGGCTCCTGTGACAGGTGCTGCTCTGAGTCCCGGGCTCAGGAACCCCCCCGCTCCTCTGACAGGTGCTGCTCTGAGTCCCGGGCTCAGGAACCCGACCGTGTGACAGGTGCTGTTCTGAGTCCTGTGCTGAGGAACCGGCTCCTGTGACAGGTGCTGCTCTGAGTTCCGGGCTCTGGTTCCTGCTCCTGTGACAGGTGCTGCTCTGAGTCCCGGGCTCAGGAACCCACTCCTGTGACAGGTGCTGCTCTGAATCCCGGGCTCAGGAACCCGCTCCTTTGACAGGTGCTGCTCTGAGTCCCGGCTTTAGGATCCTGCTCCTGTGACAGGTGCTGCTCTGATTCCCAGCTCAGGAACTCCCCGCTCCTGTGACTGGTGCTGCTCTGAGTCCTGGGCTCAGGAACCCACTCCTGTGACAGGTGCTGTTGTGAGTCCCAGGCTCAAGAACCCACTCCTGTGACAGGTGCTGCTCTGAGTTTCGGGCTCAGGAATCGGCTCTTGTGACATGTGCTGCTCTGAGTCCCGGGCTCAGGAACTCCCCGCTCCTGTGACAGGTGCTGCTCTGAGTCCTGGGCTCAGGAACCCGCTCCTGTGACAGGTGCTGCTCTGAGTCCCGGGCTCAGGAACCAGCTCCTTTGACAGGGGCTGCTCTGAGTTCTGGGCTCAGGAACACCCCGCTCCTGTGACAGGTGCTGCTCTGAGTCCTGGGCTCAGGAACCCGCTCCTGACAGGTGCTGCTCTGAGTCCCGGGCTCAGGAACTCCCCGCTCCTGTGACAGGTGCTGCTCTGAGTCCCGGCCTCAGGAACCCCCCGCTCCTGTGACAGGTGCTGCTCTGAGTCCCGGGCTCAGGAACCCCCTGCTCCTGTGACAGGTGCTGCTCTGCGTCCTGGGCTCAGGAACCCGCTCCTGTGACAGGTGCTGCTCTGAATTCCAGGCTCAGGAACTCCCCGCTCCTGTGACAGGTGCTGCTCTGAGTCCTGGGCTCAGGAACCGGCTCCTGTGACTGGTGCTGCTCTGAGTCCCGGGTTCAGGAACCCGCCCCTGTGACAGGTGCTGCTCTGAATTCCAGGCTCAGGAACTCCCCGCTCCTGTGACAGGTGCTGCTCTGAGTCCCAGGCTCAGGAACCCCCCGCTCCTGTGACAGGTGCTGCTCTGAGTCCTGGGTCAAGGAACCGGCTCCTGTGACAGGTGCTGCTCTGAGTCCCGGGCTCAGGAACCAGCTCCTTTGACAGGTGCTGCTCTGAGTTCTGGGCTCAGGAACACCCCGCTCCTGTGACAGGTGCTGCTCTGAGTCCTGGGCTCAGGAACCCGCTCCTGTGACAGGTGCTGCTCTGAGTCCCGGGCTCAGGAACCCGCTCCTGTGACAGGTGCTGCTCTGAGTCCCGGCTTTAGGATCCTGCTCCTGTGACAGGTGCTGCTCTGAGTCCCAGGCTCAGGAACTCCCCGCTCCTGTGACTGGTGCTGCTCTGAGTCCTGGGCTCAGGAACCCGCTCCTGTGACAGGTGCTGTTGTGAGTCCCAGGCTCAAGAACCCACTCCTGTGACAGGTGCTGCTCTGAGTTTCGGGCTCAGGAATCGGCTCCTGTGACATGTGCTGCTCTGAGTCCCGGGTTTAGGAACCCTCCGCTCCTGTGATAGGTGCTGCTCTGAGTCCTGGGCTCAGGAACTGGCTCCTGTGACAGGGGCTGCTCTGAATTCCAGGCTCAGGAACTCCCCGCTCCTGTGACAGGTGCTGCTCTGAGTCCTGGGCTAGGAACCGGCTCCTGTGACTGGTGCTGCTCTGAGTCCCGGGTTCAGGAACCCGCTCCTGTGACAGGTGTTGCTCTGAATTCCAGGCTCAGGAACTCCCCGCTCCTGTGACAGGTGCTGCTGAGTCCCAGGCTCAGGAACCCCCCGCTCCTGTGACAGGTGCTGCTCTGAGTCCTGGGCTCAGGAATCGGCTCCTGTGACAGGTGCTGCTCTGAGTCCCGGGCTCAGGAACCCTCCGCTCCTGTGACAGGTGCTGCTCTGCGTCCTGGGCTCAGGAACCCGCTCCTGTGACAGGTGCTGCTCTGAATTCCAGGCTCAGGAACTCCCCGCTCCTGTGACAGGTGCTGCTATGAGTCCTGGGCTCAGGAACCGGCTCCTGTAACTGGTGCTGCTCTGAGTCCCGGGTTCAGGAACCCACCCCTGTGACAGGTGCTGCTCTGAATTCCAGGCTCAGGAACTCCCCGCTCCTGTGACAGGTGCTGCTGAGTCCCAGGCTCAGGAACCCCCCGCTCCTGTGACAGGTGCTGCTCTGAGTCCTGGGCTCAGGAACCGGCTCCTGTGACAGGTGCTGCTCTGAGTCCCGGGCTCAGGAACCAGCTCCTTGGACAGGTGCTGCTCTGAGTTCTGGGCTCAGGAACACCCCGCTCCTGTGACAGGTGCTGCTCTGAGTCCTGGGCTCAGGAACCGGCTCCTGTGACAGGTGCTGCTCTGAGTCCCGGCCTCAGGAACCCCCCGCTCCTGTGACAGGTGCTGCTCTGAGTCCCGGCCTCAGGAACCCCCCGCTCCTGTGACAGGTGCTGCTCTGAGTCCCGGCCTCAGGAACCCCCTGCTCCTGTGACAGGTGCTGCTCTGCATCCTGGGCTCAGGAACCCGCTCCTGTGACAGGTGCTGCTCTGAATTCCAGGCTCAGGAACTCCCCGCTCCTGTGACAGGTGCGGCTCTGAGTCCCAGGCTCAGGAACCGGCTCCTGTGACTGGTGCTGCTCTGAGTCCCGGGTTCAGGAACCAGTCCCTGTGACAGGTGCTGCTCTGAATTCCAGGCTCAGGAACTTCCCGCTCCTGTGTGAGGTGCTGCTCTGAGTCCCAGGCTCAGGAACCCCCCGCTCCTGTGACAGGTGCTGCTCTGAGTCCTGGGCTCAGGAACCGGCTCCTGTGACAGGTGCTGCTCTGAGTCCTGGGCTCAGGAACCCGCTCCTGTGACAGGTGCTGCTCTGAGTCCCGGGCTCAGGAACCCGCTCCTGTGACAGGTGCTGCTCTGAGTCCCGGCCTCAGGAACCCCCCGCTCCTGTGACAGGTGCTGCTCTGAGTTCTGGGCTCAGGAACCGGCTCCTGTGACAGGTGCTGCTCTGAGTCCCACGCTCAGGAACCCGCTCCTGTACAGGTGCTGCTCTGAGTCCCGGGCTCAGGAACCAGCTCCTGTGACAGGTGCTGCTCTGAGTCCCTGGCTCAGGAACCCGACCCTGTGACAGGTGCTGTTCTGAGTCCTGTGCTCAGGAACCGGCTCCTGTGACAGGTGCTGCTCTGAGTCCCAGGCTCTGGTTCCCGCCCCTGTGACAGGTGCTGCTCTGAGTCCTGGGCTCAGGAACCGGCTCCTGTGACAGGTGCTGCTCTGAGTCCCGGGCTCAGGAACCCCCCACTCCTGTGACAGGTGCTGCTCTGAGTCCCGGGCTCAGGAACCCGACCCTGTGACAGGTGCTGTTCTGAGTCCTGTGCTCAGGAACCGGCTCCTGTGACAGGTGCTGCTCTGAGTTCCAGGCTCTGGTTCCTGCTCCTGTGACAGGTGCTGCTCTGAGTCCCGGGCTCAGGAACCCAATCCTGTGACAGGTGCTGCTCTGAGTCCCGGGCTCAGGAACCCGCTCCTTTGACAGGTGCTGCTCTGAGTCCCGGCTTTAGGATCCTGCTCCTGTGACAGGTGCTGCTCTGAGTCCCAGGCTCAGGAACTCCCCGCTCCTGTGACTGGTGCTGCTCTGAGTCCTGGGCTCAGGAACCCGCTCCTGTGACAGGTGCTGCTATGAGTCCCAGGCTCAAGAACCCACTCCTGTGACAGGTGCTGCTCTGAGTTTCGGGCTCAGGAATCGGCTCCTGTGACATGTGCTGCTCTGAGTCCTAGGCTCAGGAACCGGCTCCTGTGACAGGTGCTGCTCTGAGTCCCGGGTTCAGGAACCCACTCCTGTGACAGGTGCTGCTCTGAATTCCAGGCTCAGGAACTCCCCGCTCCTGTGACAGGTGCTGCTGAGTCCCAGGCTCAGGAACCCCCCGCTCCTGTGACAGGTGCTGTTATGAGTCCTGGGCTCAGGAATCGGCTCCTGTGACAGGTGCTGCTCTGAGTCCCGGGCTCAGGAACCCTCCGCTCCTGTGACAGGTGCTGCTCTGCGTCCTGGGCTCAGGAACCCGCTCCTGTGACAGGTGCTGCTCTGAATTCCAGGCTCAGGAACTCCCCGCTCCTGTGACAGGTGCTGCTCTGAGTCCTGGGCTCAGGAACCGGCTCCTGTGACTGGTGCTGCTCTGAGTCCCGGGTTCAGGAACCCGCCCCTGTGACAGGTGCTGCTCTGAATTCCAGGCTCAGGAACTCCCCGCTCCTGTGACAGGTGCTGCTCTGAGTCCCAGGCTCAGGAACCCCCTGCTCCTGTGACAGGTGCTGCTCTGAGTCCTGGGCTCAGAAACCGGCTCCTGTGACAGGTGCTGCTCTGAGTCCCGGGCTCAGGAACCAGCTCCTTTGACAGGTGCTGCTCTGAGTTCTGGGCTCAGGAACACCCCGCTCCTGTGACAGGTGCTGCTCTGAGTCCTGGGCTCAGGAACCGGCTCCTGTGACAGGTGCTGCTCTGAGTCCCGGGCTCAGGAACCCGCTCCTGTGACAGGTGCTGCTCTGAGTCCCGGGCTCAGGAACCCGCTCCTGTGACAGGTGCTGCTCTGAGTCCCGGCCTCAGGAACCCCCTGCTCCTGTGACAGGTGCTGCTCTGAGTCCTGGGCTCAGGAACCCGCTCCTGTGACAGGTGCTGCTCTGAGTTCCGGCCTCAGGAACCACCCCCTCTCCTGTGACAGTTGCTGCTCTGAGTCCCGGGCACAGGAACCCCCCACTCCTGTGACAGATGCTGCTCTGAGTCCCGGGCTCAGGAACCCGCTTCTGTGACAGGTGCTGCTCTGAGTCCCGGGCTCAGGATCCCCCCCGCTCCTGTGACAGGTGCTGCTCTGAGTCCCGGGATCAGGTTCCCCCCACTCCTGACAGGTGCTGCTCTGAGTCCCGGGCTCAGGTTCCCCCCACCCCTGTGACAGGTGCTGCTCTGAGTCCCAGGCTCTGGAACCCCCCACTCCTGTGACAGGTGCTGCTCTGAGTCCCGGGCTCAGGAACCTGCTCCTGTGACAGGTGCTGCTCTGAGTTCTGGGCTCAGGAACCGGCTCCTGTGACAGGTGCTGCTCTGAGTCCCGGGCTCAGGAACCACCCCCTCTCCTGTGACAGGTGCTGCTCTGAGTCCCGGGCTTAGGAACCCGCTCCTGTGACAGGTGCTGTTCTGAGTCCCAGGCTCAGGAACCCCCGCTCCTGTGACAGGTGCTGTTCTGAGTCCCGGGCTCAGGAACCCGCTCCTGTGACAGGTGGTGCTCTGAGTCCCGGGCTCAGGAACCCCCCACACCTGTGACAGGTGCTGCTCTGATTCCCAGGCCTCTGCCAACCTCCACGCTTGGATGTGCCCGAAAGGTGCCATGCCTTCGTCCCTGGTGCCTGGCCTGAGCTGACTCCCTCTAGTTACCATGTCTGAACAATAGCCCTGTCTGAACTAAGTTGAGATGAGTAAATTTATCCCCCCTTTCCTTCCTTCCTTCCCTCCCTTCCTCCTTCCTTCTCTTTCCTCTCTCCCTCCCTCCCTCCCTCCCTTCCTCCCTCCCTCCCTCCTTCTTTTCCTCCTTTATTTCTTTCTGGTCATCCTTTCTTTAACTCGGACATGGTGCCTCCCAGCTGCCAGTCTCCGGGTCTGGCTCCAGCTGTCCCTTAGTCCGGCCTTTAGTCCCGGGAATCTCTCGCTTGGCCCCGTCTGCCAGGAGCCCCGCAGCCTGTACCCTCCTGAGGCTCGGCGACTTCTGAGGAGGCCCTGGCTGTGCTCTGTGAGGGCTCAGGTGAGCGCCGTTCCCTTTTCTGGCTGAGCAAGGAGTGGGGCTGCTGTTTCTCCAGTCAGCTGCGGAGTTCCTGTAAATGTGATTTTTCAAAGACTTTTTTTCAGCAGTCAGAAACAGGGGCTTGGCAGTGGTATGCCCCTTTGAGAACACTTTATCAAGTAGAAGGACCCGGGTTCAAGCCCCCAGTCCCCACCTGCAGGGTAGCTTCAGGAGTGGTGGGGCGGGGCTGCAGGTGTCTCTCTGTCTCTCCCCCTCTATCTCCCCTTCCCTTCTGGTTTTCTCTGTGTTATCAGGTAAAAGCAAACAATGGGAAAGATGGCCCCCAGGAGACGTGGACTCACCACACAAGCACCGAGCGCCAGCCACAGCCTTGGCGGCAGTAAGAATAAAGAGAGAGAGAGAGAGAGAAACAATTGCACATGCTTCTGGCCAATGGTCATCCAGAGACCTCGTTTTTGAAATCAGAAGATAAAGCCCAGACACTGACATTCCCAAGTTCCTCACCTAGGACCGCCAGAGAAAAGTCCACACTAGATGCTGACAGGTCTGCTCTGCCTCTGTCTCCTGGAAGGCTGAGGAGAGGGTCCAACCAGCTCCAGTGGCCCTGCTGACACTCGCGTGGTGAAAACCGAGTCTGTGTGGGAAGAGGCGGCAGAGAGACAGGGCTGCGGACAGGAAGGCCCTGTCCTCTCTCATTCGTTAGGAGTGTGTTCTACAAAATTTCTTGATTTCTGTTAATTTTCCATCTCCACTCAAGATGAAAAACTCAATGACAATTGACCAGGAAGTGATGGACAGGGAGGTTTCAGAAGGCCTGTCAATACTGCCCGTCCTCCACCGGCTCTTCTGGCCCCTCTAGAATAACTAATACAATTAGGTATCGACAGGGCGGGCAGGACGCACGCACTTCATGATGCCCGCCCTTCCTGGGAGAGGGCTCTGCCCACGGGAACTGAGGCCCCTTCCCCTCGGCCCCCACCTGCGTCTCACAGCCGCCCTCTGAACTGCGGTGAGCATGGCCGCTGTCCCGTGAGCAGTGGGGCCCCTGGCCCGCAGCCTTCAGGGCCTCTGGCCCCAGCCCAGCCCGAGCTCCCAGATGCCGGAAGCCCCACATGCCTGACGGGAGGACTCTGCCTCAGGTCTTTCTCAGCAGCTGCACTCCGTGGCACTGACCCCACCGTCTCCTGGGAGGGAGGTGCCCCTGGTGAGGGCGGATGCCAGCTCCTCGAGGTCACAGGCTGCAGCTCCATCCCCAGCTGCGCAGACCATGCCCCATATGTCGGGGGCTGCATGGCAGCTGCTCTAAGGGACCCTCTGTGCCTGCACCCCACAGGAGAACGGGGCTCAGCCCGGGCTTCCTGGAAGCACTCGGAGCTCAGGTGCTCCCACTTGGGGCACAGAAGACAGTGTTGGACTCTCAAGCATGAGGTCCTGGGTTCCATCCTTGGCAGAGGCTGGCTCTCTCTCTCTCTCTCTCTCTCTCTCTCTCTCTCTCTATCTATCTCTATCTCTCCTCTTTCATCTTTATTTGTTTATTGGATAGAGACAGCCAGAAATTGAGGAAGAGGAGGTAGAGAGGAAGAGAGACAGAGAGACAGACACCTGCAGCCCTGCTTCACCACTCGTGAAGCTTTCTCCTTGCAGGTGGGGACCAGGGGCTTGAACCTGGGTCCTTGTGCACTGTAGTGTGTGCACTTGACAAAGTGTACCATCCCCCTCCAGCTCCCTCTCTCTCTTCTCCTGTTCCTTTTATAAATAATAAAATTTTTAGCCAACACCCATGTCCAGCGGAGAAGCAATGACAGAAGCCAGAACTCCCACCTTCTGATCCCCATAGAGAATCTGGGTCCAGACTCCCAGAGGGATAAAGAATAGGGAAGCTTCCAGTGGAGGGGAGGGGACAGGAACTCTGGGGGTGGGAGCTGTGTGGGGCTATACCCCTGTGATCTTACAGCCTTGCTAATCATTATTAATTGACTAATTAAAAAAGAAAGTATTAGGAGTTCAGTGGTCAGAGTGGTTTGTTTAAGCTGAGTCAGAAGTCAGAACACAAGCACATTATCACAGCTGACCACGGGCAACTCAAGGTCAGCTTAGTGTAAGGCGTGTGTGCGTGTGTGCATGTGTGAGTGTGTGCATGTGCATGTGTGTGTGTGTTTTGTGTGTGCATGTGTGCATGTGTGAGCGTGTGCATATGTGAGTGTGTGAATGTCTGCATGCATGTGCACACGTGTGCATGTGCGTGTTTTGCGTGTGCGTGTGCATGTGTGTGTGTGATACAAATGCATTTAACATGATTCTTTTATACTTTAGAATAAGCACATATATGCAATTTGCGGTAACCTTAATAAAACATCAAAAACTCATTTATATTAGAAATAAGAAGCTCAGGGAGTCGGGCGGTAGCGCAGCGGGTTAAGCGCATGTGGCGCAAAGCACAAGGAGCAGTATAAGGATCCCAGTTTGAGCCCCCAGCTCCCCACCTGCAGGGGAGTCGCTTCACAGGCGGTGAAGCAGGTCTGAAGACGTTTGTCTTTCTCTCCCCCTCACCAAGTTTATTTCTGGGGCTCGGTACCAGCACCATGAATCCAATATTCCTGGCAGGCATTTTTGCCATTTTATTGGACAGGACAGAGAAATTGAGAGAAGAGGAGGAGGTGGAGGGGGGAGACAGACAGACACCTACAGACCTGCTTCTCTGCTCGCGAAGCTTCCCTCCTGCGGGGGACGAGCAGGGACTCAAACCTGTGACCTTGTGTGGTCTTTGCGCTTAGTACCATGTGTGCTTAATGTGGTGCAACACTGCCTGGCTCCTGCAAAGCCATCCTTAGTATGATGGCTTCTGGCCACAGTGGTCTGTCTACACAGCAGTTTAAAGAGTTAAGGTATTGACAGTTTTCATAGAAAAATAAGCTTTCTGCATCTTCCTGCTGCATTTGGAGCTGAGCACACACACACTCGCACATTTCACAGGAGTCCGTCCAGCAACATCCAAGATCAGGTGAAGGTGACTTCATCCTTCTTCACAGCTGAGTAGTACTCCACCACGTAGGAAAGGTGCATCCTGCCCTAAGACACCTGCACCAAGTAAAAGCTACCAAAGCCTTAGTGACTCCAGGCAGCTGGGAGACTCACCTGCGAGGTCAGCCGACACGTTTCTAATGGATTCTGGCTGCCCACAGACACTGCCAACCTCTTATGCAGCCCAGGTGCCCAACAGCAGAGGAGTGGCTGAGAAAGCTGTGGTCTAGCTACTCAATGGAATACTACTCAGCTGTGAAGAATGACAATTCACCTTCTTCCTCTCATTTTGGATGGAGCCTGAAGGAATCCTGGGAAGTGAGACCAGCCAGAAAGAGGAGGATGAAGATGGGATGGACTCACTCAGGGACAGAAGTGGAAACATGAGAACAGAAGGGGAAACTCCAAGCAGGACGTGGACTGGGTTTGCTGTCTTGCCCCAAAGTCAAGGACTCTGGGGGTGGGGGGCTTTCAGGTCCTGGTGCTGATGGTGGAGGAGGCCCTGGGGAGGGGGAGAGTGTTTGGCAGAAACTGAGAAACGTCACACACGGACCAGCAACTGTATTTACTGTAAGCCATTAATTCTTCCAATAAGAGAAAGAAGGTGAATTGTCTCAAGTGGCCTCCCCCAGGGCTCTGTTCTGGCTCCTACGCTATTTAATATTTACATCAATGACCTCCCAGAAACTTCTTCAAGGAAGTTCATCTACGCCGATGACATCTGCTGTGCAACTCAGGCATCCAAGTTTGACATCCTCGTGGAAACACTCACGAAAGACATGTCTCTGATATCTGATTACTATAAAAATGGTGACTAATCCCTAGCACTGCAAAAACGGTATCATCTGTCTTCCATCTACACGGTGCCTCGGCCTCACGTGAGCTTAAGTGCAGCTTGGCGATACGAGAATCCAGCATGAAGCCCAGCCAGTCTATCTTGGCGTTACTCTCGATCGCACCCTGTCATTTCACGAACATCTCATAAAAACTGCAGCAAAGGTGGGCGCGAGGAATAACATCATTGCAAGACTGGCCAGCTCCTCATGGGGTGCGAGCGCTTCCACACTACGATCATCCTCTCTGGCATTATGCTATTCCACTGCAGAATACCGTGCCCCAGTATGGTTCCGTAGCCCCCATGTCCACTTGGTCGATTCCAAATTATATTCCTCCATGAGGATAATTTCTGGAACCATCCATTCCACCCCGGTTCCATGGCTGCCAGTTCTTAGCAACATCGCCCCGCCAGATATTCGTCGGGATGCGGCATCATCTAAGTTCATTTCCCACGTCTACACTCAACCGGACCTGCCAATCTACGCGGATATCTTCGCCCACCCTGTCCAACGCTTGACGTCTCGTCACCCAGTCTGGTCCCCTACGCCTACACTGAACTTCTCTGTTCCAGTCTCTTGGAAACAGAGTTGGCAGTCAGCTGAGGTCAAGAACAAACACCTCATCACAGACCCCTGCAAGCATCAACCCGGCTTTGACCTGGCACGTTATGATCGGGCCCTCCTCAATCGCTATCGAACAGGCCATGGCCGGTGCGCCGCTATGTTCCATCGCTGGGGAGCCAGAGACGACCCGAACTGCCCCTGAGGCTCCAGACAGACTATGACCCACATAGTCGACGAAGGCCACCTCTCCAGATTCAAAGGAGGTCTCGAAACTTGACATCAGGCTCAACCTGATGCTGTTGACTGGCTACGGAAGAAGGGCAAACGCTAGAAGAAGAAGAGGAAGAAGGAAGAAAGGAAGGAAAGGAGGAGGGAGGAAGGGAGGAGGGAGGAGAGAGGAAGGGAGGAGGGAGGAAGGGAGGAAGGGAGGAGGGAGGAGGGAGGAAGGGAGGAGGGAGGAAGGGAGGAGGGAGGAAGGGAGGAAGGGAGGAGGGAGGAAGGGAGGAGGGAGGAAGGGAGGAAAGGAGGAAGGGAGGAGGGAGGAAGGGAGGAAGGGAGGAGGGAGGAAGGGAGGAGGGAGGAGGGAGGAGCCCTTCCTGGGCTTCCTTCTCTTTCCTGCTCTCTGAGGGAGTGTCGGCAGAAGCAAGAAGCTGTTTTGGGCCTCGGGGAGCCCCCCGGTGTCTGGGAAGCCGTGGCGCTGACGCGGATGCCCCGTCTCTGGTTCTGGGGCACCTGCCCAGCGACTCTGCCCGGAGGGAGAGAATCCAGGGCGGCCCAGCGTCTCTGGCTCCAGAGGGATCTGTCCAGGGCGGACGGGCGGACAGGCGTGCGGGGACGAAGACCCCGGGCTGCCGCTCCTTTCCCTGGTTCCTGCGCGTGTCCCCACAGGAGAAGATGGAGGAGCGGGGGCCTTCCCCGTCCCTAAGGTGACCACACAGCAGCCATCAGCATCATGGACACGCATGAGGAGGCCTCGAGGGCCCGTTCAGAAGGATTACAGCTGTGGTAGGAAGCTAATGGAGAGGAGAGGAGAGCCCACACGGCTCGAGCAAGTGATTCTACCAGCTCCGTGGGGAAGAGGAGTGGGCCCGCAGGGTGGGGGTGCTCAGCCGGGGCCCAGGGCGGGGGACCCCAGAGACGAGGCTGCCCTGGGGCTGGGGAGAGACCCTCCACAGGCTCCCCTGCTTCTGACCGCTCAGCTGGTTTCCATCCTCACCCCTGGCCGGGCGGACTGGCTCTTCCTTCTCTTTCTCTTGTCTTTTTTATTTGGTGGTGGTGGGGGGTTAATGGTTCACAGTTGGTCCCTGTGTGACGTTTCTCAGTTTTCTGCCAAACACTCTCCCCCCAGCCCAGGGCCTCCTCCACCATCAGCACCAGGACCTGAAAGCCCCCCACCCCCAGAGTCCTTGACTTTGGGGCAAGACAGCAAACCCAGTCCACGTCCTGCTTGGTGTTTCCCCTTCTGTTCTCATGTCTCCACTTCTGTCCCTGAGTGAGACCAGGCCATCTGCACCCTCCTCTCTCGGGCTGATCTCACTTCCCAGGACTCCTTCAGGCTCCACCCAAGAGGAGGGGAAGAAGGTGACTTTATCCTTCTTCTCAGCTGTGTAGTATTCCATTGTGTCTCTAGACCACAGCTGTCTCAGCCCCTCAAATGATGTGGCACACCTAGGTTGCTTCCAGGTTTTGGCTACTACAAGTTATGCTGCTGGGGTAGATAGTATAATGGTTATGCAAAGAGACTCTCATGCCTGAGGCATTGAAGTCCCCTGTTCAATCCCCCTCACCACCATAAACCAGAGCTGATCAGTGCTCTGGTTAAAAAACAAAAAAAAAAACCCAAAACAAAACAAACAAAAACATTGTGCTGCTATGAACACAGGTGCACACAGATCTCTCTGGATGGGCGTGTTGGGTTCCTCAGGGTCTGTCCCCAGGAGAGGAACTGCAGGGTCACAGGGCAGGTCCCCTTCCAGCCTTCTGACAGTCTCCAGGCTGCTCTCCACAGGGGCTGGACCCACCGACATTCCTAGCAGCAGTGACGAGGCTCCTCTGTCCCCACAGCCTCTCCAGCCTGTGTTGTCACTGTCCTTTCTGACGTGTGACCTTCTCACAGGGGAGAAGTGGTGTCTCCTTGTTGTCTTTATTTGCATTTCTCTGACAATCTGCGACTTGGAGCATTTTCCCCAGATGTTTGTTGGCCTTTTGGATCTCTTCTGTGGTGAATATTCTTTCTATTCATACCCATCTTTGGAAGGGGGAGTTAGATTTCTTGTTGTTGAGTTTGGTGAGCTCTTTGTATATTTTGGCCATTAGCCTTTTGCCTGACGTGTGGCATGTAGGATCCTCTCCCACCTGCGAGGGGTCTCTGTCTGGGAGGCATTCCCTTTGCTGTGAAGAAGCTTTTCTCTCTCCCACATGGAAGGGCGGGGAGGAGGAGGGTTAAAGTCTTCTGTGGATCACAAAGCAGGAGGGTATCTCAGGGCCTCTGCCCCTCTGGAGTCAGGCTCGCCCGAGTGCTCTGACCCAGTGCCTAGCTAAATCCTCCTTTTCAACTATTGTTTTAAAATGAAAATGATAGTTTATTATTTTTGTCAGGTATGTTGGCCGGATGAGTGGCTAGCACAAAGTGATAAAACTATTGGCATTTTAGAATCTAGACGCACGTTTGACTTTCAAGCTTATTTGACTATTTTGAACTATCAGGAACTGTGCATGACGCCATTTCTATAGAATATTACTCCTAAAAGGTCTTTCCTTTCATACCTTGAAGACTTGACAGGATCTAGAATCACTAAAGAAACAACAAGCTATGAGAATCACCATGCAGAAGCCTCTTCCTGCACCCAGGGACACTGAAGCTAGAAGTCAGTGGCCCACGTCTCGTGGGAACAGCCAAAGCTGATGTCTGAAATGCACTGATAGCCTAAGGAATGAATCAGGTAAAGGCCCAACAGAACAGCTACTAAGGCGAGTCGGGCGGTAGTGCAGCGGGTTACGTGCACGTGGCGCAAAGTGCAAGGACCAGCGTGAGGATCCCGGTTCGAGCCCCAGGCTCCCTTGCAGGGGAGTCGCTTCACAGGTGGTAAAGCAAGTCTGCAGGTGTCTGTCTTTCTCTCCCCCTCCTCCTCTCATTTCTCTCTGTCCTATCCAACAACGACAACATCTATAACAACAGTAATAACTATGACAATGAAACAGCAAGGGCAACAAAAGGGAATAAATTAATTTTATTTATTTATAATTTTTTAAAAAGAATAGCTACTAAAGGAAACTATAACAGCTACGTATTAATTATTTCACAATCTAAAGACTTAATCCTTACACCGGTCCTTGCCTTTGCGTGACCTGCGCTTAACCCGCTGTGCTACTGCCCGACTCCCTAAAGACTTATTTCTGTTGTATCTTAACTTTAGAGTTATTGTTTATTTAGCTTTACAGTCTTTCGGTTATTTTTTTCTTCAGAATATTTTCTTATTTCACTGAAGCCCTGAGCTATTTTTACCTCCCCTCTCCTTATCTCTTCTTCTTCTTCTGTGCGAGGGCATCACGCAGGTTTGGTTTTCCTGTCTGTGACTTTATTCACACATCAGCAGAGGGGAGATGCCACCACCAGCCACAGTCCCTCCCTCCTGGCTCCAGAGCCGGGCCTGGGATGTAAGCCTACCCACTGAGCTCTTTTCTCACCCTCACCTTCTCCCTGATCTGTGCCAAATCGGACAGAATCACGTCTGTGACCTTTCTGCTTCGGTCTAAAGTGCGGACTCTGACAGGCCCCGTGCACGCGGCACGGAAATCTGTGGCTGCCTGTCTGTGAATCTCCGGGCCGGCGTCCCGGCCTGTCTCACAGCACCCTTGGGTCCCTGTGCACAGGCGTCTCTGTCTTTGCTCGAGGCTTCCAGCTTGGCAGTGAGGCGAGAGTCTCATGGTGCACCTGTCCTGTCCTGTCCTGTCCTCTCACTCGGTCCTGCTGGCAGCTGCTGCTCTGTCTCCCGTGGGACCGGTCATCGTCTCACAGCCTGTGGAGCTGCCCTGGAACACAGGGGAGAAGCCTCACACATGTGTGAAGTCAGGGGTGCCACCCCCCAAGTCTAGCCTCTGTTCTTGGGGTGGGGGAGAGGGAGAGAGGGAGGGAGAAAGGGAGAGAGAGAGAGAAGGAAAGGGGAGACAGAGAGAAGGAGGGGGGAGAGAGAGAGGGGGGAGAAAGAGATAGAGAGGGGGAAGGAAAAAGGGAAAGAGAGAGAAGGAGAGGGGAAGGGAGAGAGAGGGAGAGAAAGAGAGAGAGAGGGAGGGGGAAGGAAGGAAGAGGGAGGGGGAAGGGAGAGAAAGAGAGTGAGATAGACAGAGAGAGAAGAGAGGGAGAGAGAGAGAGAGAGAGAGAGAGAGAGAGAGAGAGACTCCTTGCTGAGCCATTCGAGTCCTACAGTGGATCTCACTCATGGACAGAAATGGAGAAAAAAGAACAGAAGGGAAGACAGACTGTGTCTCTGTGACTGGCCTGGTTCCCCCAGCACAGCCCCTCCACCCTGGGGAATGAGCTCAGTTCCATCCATCTTGTCCCCAAGGACACACTCTCATCTGTTTTGACGGCAGAGTAGTATTCCACGGAGTCTGGATCCCGTGACTTCTCCATCCCGTCATCTGTGGGTGGGCGTCTGGGCTGCGTCCCCTCTCGGGCTGCTGTGGACAGAGCGGCTGTGGACACGGGGCACCGCTAGAAGCTTCCTTCTATGGCACGTTCCACCCAGTAGATAAACAGTGAGTTTGCAGTGAGGCTGTGGAGGGCATCGCCCTGGTGAGGGGGGCGGCGGGAGGCCTGGGGCAAATATCAGGGCTGGGCCCATCTGCTCAGTCGCCCGGAGCAGTGGCCACCCACTGGGCCAGTGGAGCCGCGGGGCAAGTCCTGGAGAGAGCCTGTCACTGTCCCCAACCCAGACCCGGGCCCAGGCCCTGTCTCCATCCCTGACGCTGTCGCTGTCCTCGACATGGCCCTCTCTCTGTCCTTGTCTCTAAACCTGTCTCTGTCTCTGGCCCTGTCTTTGTCTCTGTCCCTCTCCTTGTCCCTGTCTCTGGCCCTGTCTTTGTCTCTGTCCCTCTCCTTGTCCCTGTCTCTGTTCCTGTCTCTCTCCCTGTCTCTGTCTCTCTCCCTGTCTTTGTCTCTGTCCTTCTCCTTGTCTCTGTCTCTGTCTCTATCTCTGTTTCTGTCCCTGGCCTTGGCCCAGGTCAAGCCCCGAGGTCCCCTTGGCCTGGCCACCACTTCTGGCCGTGGTCCCAAGGACATGCGTCCACACCACAAAAACCTGGGTGTTTGTCCCTCACAGCCCCTATCCACCACCCTCCCTGCCCGGACCCATACCTCAAAGGCTGCCAAACAGTGAACCCCAAGACCATGCGGAGAGAACGTTAGCTGCTCTGAGGAAGGAAGGACGCAATCAGCCCTGCAAGGCCATCACTAAATGCGTCCGCACTGGAGACGGGGACCTGCAAGGCCATCACTAAATGCATCCGCACTGGAGACGGGGACCCGCAAGGCTGTCACTAAATGTGTCCGCACTGGAGACGGGGACCAGGGTGCCAGCCCGGAGCCCGCTCACACAGCCACAGCCCCCAGCCTCAGATGCCCAGCACCCACCACCAGGCCCCAGGCCACAGGTCCCAAACCCCCTGACCCCAGAGCCCCTGACTCCAGAGCTCCAGGCCCCAAGGTCCCAAGCTCCAGTCCCCCAGAACCCCAGGCCCCAGACTCCCAGAACCATAGACCCCCAGGCCTTGACCCCCAGGCCTCAGAGTTACAGGCCCCCAGACCCCAGGCCCCAGTCTCCCATATTCCCTGCCCCCAGACCCCCAGGCCACAGGCCCCCAGAACCATAGACCCCCAAGCCTAGAAACCCAGACCTCAGAGATACAGGCCCCAAGACCCCAGACCCCAGGCCCCAGACCCCCAGGCCACAGACCCCCAGGTCCCAGGCCGCCAGGTCCCAGACCCCCAGGCCTCAGGCCCCCAGAACCATAGACCGCCAGGCCTAGATGCCCAGACCTCAGAGTTACAGGCCCCCAGACCCCAGGACACAGACCCCAGTCTCCCATATCCCCTGCCCCCAGACCCCCAGGGCCCAGGCCACCAGACCACTAGGTCTCAGACCCCCAGGTCCCAGACCCCTAGGCCCTAGGCCCCCACCACCGTAGATCCCCATGTCCCAGCACCCAAGATCCCCCAGACCCCAGGCCCCAGGCCCCAGACCCCCAGGTCCCAGACCCCCAGACCCCCAGGCCCCAGGCCCCAGACCCCCAGTTCCCAGACCCTCAGACCCCCAGGCCCCAGGTCTCAGACCCCTAGGCCCTAGGCCCCCACCACCGTAGATCCCCATGCCCCAGCACCCAAGATCCCCCAGACCCCCAGACCCCCAGGCCCCAGACCCCCAGGCCCCAGACCCCATGGCCCCAGACCCCGTGGCCCCCACCGCCATAGATCCCCAGCACCCAAGATCCCCCAGACCCCCAGACCCACAGGCCCCAGACCCCCAGGCCCCAGCCCCATGACCCCCACCGCCATAGATCCCCAGCACCCAAGATCCCCCAGAGCCCGAGACCCCCAGGCCCCAGCCCCATGGCCCCCAGCCACAGCTCCCCAGGCCCCCCTAGACCCCCACAGCCCCCAGGCCCCCAGAAAAACCCACCTCAGTGGTGCGTGTGAGGCCACACACCAGAAATCTGAGTCTCATAATCACTGCCTGTCATTGAGAATAAACCGTCTAGGACACAGGCCTGTGATGGTGAAGTCTCCACACACCCATGTCTGCCCCTTCTGTGTACATGCATGTAAAGTAGCCTGCAATAGGCAGTTTCTTTTACTTTCCTCTCTCTCTCTCCCTCTCCCTCTCTCCCTCTCTCCCTCTCCCTCTCTCCCTCTCCCTCTCTCTCTCTCCCTCTCCCTCTCTCTTTCTTCCTTTCCTCTCTCTTCCTCTCCTCCTCCTCCCTCTCCCTTTCTCTCCCTCTCTCTCTCTTTCTTCCTTTCCTCCTCCTCCCTCTTCCTCTCCTCCCTCTCTCTCTCTCCTCCCTCTCCCTCTCTTCCCTCTCCCTCTGTTCCCCCTCCATCTCCCTCTCTTCCCTCTCCCTCTGCTTCTCCCTCTCCTTCTCCTCCTCCCTCTCCTCCCTTTCCCTTTCTCTCTCCTTCTCCTCCCCCTCCCTCTCCTCCTTTATATCCCTCTCCCCCTCCCTCTTCTCCCTCTCCCTCCCTCTCTCTCTCTCTCTCTCTCTCCCTCTGTCTCTGCCTCCAGGGTTATCACTGGGGCTTAGTCTGGGCACAAGGAATGCTCTGCCCTCACCAGCCGGCCATTATTTATTTATTTGTTTTTCTTTCTATTTTATTTGACAGGAAAGAGAGATTTAGAGAAGAGGGAAATAGAGGAAGAGAGACAGAGAGACACCCGCAGTCACGCTTCATCTCCCCTGCAGATGGGGACTGGGGCTCGCGGGTTTGAACCCGGGTCCCTGTGCACGGGGCCTGGGCGGCTGGCTGCGGGCCTCACAGTTTCATTTTCAAAAGGATCAGACAGGGTTTCACCACAGCAGTATCAAGTGTGCCTGGTCTGTAAGATGAAGTTTGTCCTTT
>NW_026647951.1:0-25399 GCF_950295315.1 Erinaceus europaeus
TTTTCCTCCTCCTCCTCTTTATTTCTGCCAGCACCAGGGTCTCTCAGATGCACTATTTCACCATTCCCAGGCCAACTTTTTCAATTTTTATTTCAAAGAACTATCCCAGCGCTGGAGCTTCCCTTGATGATATAGTATTCTCATGTGATATCAAGCATGAGCCCAGGTAGCACACACGGCAAGGTATGTGCTCCACTAGTGAATTGTCTGTTGACTTCCCTCAGAGTATTTTCTATCCATCCATTCTGCTCACCTGGCACATTCTAGACCATTTCTGGGAATGCAGCTGTGATCCAGTTCTCAAATGCTCCCACTATGGTGGGTAGGAGAGGCTGTAGAGGGGTCATCAGTTACACTCACAGACATACACTCACAGACATACTGAAGCTGGAGTGGCTGTGGAGTCCAGAAAAAGGGCTTTGGGAGGGATGAAAGGCTGAAAAATCACATTTAAATAGAGAACACAGGAAGGTAGAGAGAGACCCATGAAATTGGAGAATGAAAATGGAAGGAAAAGAGAAATGAAACAAATTGGAGGTAGGGGAGCAGGGCCAGAAGATGCAAAGCCTAGAAATTAAGCTGCCACATAACTGACCCTGCACCCCCACCTCTGTTACCCTCCCAGATGGGGTCATTCCAGATCTAGGAGGTCAGAGTCCCAGTCACATCAGTGTTCAGTGATTGAGTCACCCCAAGACAGAGCCAGGAACAGTGGAGAGAAAGACTGCAAGGGACTCAGTAGTCCAAACCCAGGTTAGACCCAACAAGGAACAACATGAGAAATTTCCAGCTTCCAGCATGAATGCAAGCTGCCTTTATTTGCCTTGTTGCCTCATAATCATATAACCATAGAGGATGGAATCATCAAGTCACCCAACAGAGGAGCTGGGAGCCACATTGTCACAATGGGAGGTGGGAGGGGCAGCTTCTGGACCTGTTTGAAGACTTGATGACTCATCTGGAAGCCAGCCTATGCAGACCCCACAGGAATAGTCCTCTGTTTAGTGTGACTGTGGACAAAGAGGAGAGGACCGCTGTTAGGAAGCCATAGTCTTCACACCATGGGAAGGACCCCGTGACAACAAAGGGGACAAGTTATTGGGGATCAAATCATTTAACATTTCTGGAGTCTGTTTTCTCACCTCCAAATCAGGATAGTAAATTATGCCTTGAAGGTAGACTGGGTCAACATACTCTGCCACTTGAGGAAGATGGGTTCTGAAGTGAGTGCAGCTTAGAATGTTCCTAGCTCTGACTGCAGTATGAGAGCTCAGACCTATAGGAATGCAGAGGTTACACAGGCTCCTGTGCTGAATACCGGCCCCAGATCAGATCAATGGGGTTTACAGTTAACAGTGTTTACATACTTTTCCCATATTTGGGAGCTATTCTCTGCCCTGATTCAGCTTTCTAGCCCTATTTCCAACTCTGACACCATCTCCCCAGGCAATACCTTTACCCTATATTTTAGCTGTCAGGCTCAGGAAAGAATTAGTAAAACCAAGGGCCCCTTAGAACATACCTAAAATAGACCTACTAGCTTTTTCCAAAATGAGACCCCAAATCTCATCTGCTCTATTCTTACCTTTAGGTTCCTGATTATTTAACAATTTGTTCTGCTTTATATCTTGATGCTTTTCACCCACTCTACAAATGCTGTCATTACTTCCCTGGGCAGACAGCCTCACCAGTGTTTCCTGGAACCCCACCTCTCCAGAGCCCAGCCCCACTTCAGAAAGATAGAGACATGCTGGGAATATGGATCAACCTGCCAAAGCCCATGTCCAGTGGAGAAGCAACTACAGAAGCCAAACCTTCCACCTTCTTCAACCCATAATGATCCTGGGTCCATACTACTGGGGGGATAAAGTATAGGAAAGCTTCCAATGGAGGGATGGGATGCAGAACTCTGGTGGTGGGAATTGTTGCCCTCTTATCCAATAGTTGTGTCAATCATTATTAAATCAATTAAAAAATTACATTTATTCCACAAATAAAAAATATTTTAAAATTTTTGCCCTGGGTAGAGAAAATAGACAATAACACAATAAAATAGAGAGCTCAGTGGTGGGCAAGTGCTCAGTGAGAACCAGCTATTATGATGACTAGCAAAGGGACAACCATCTAGTCAAAGCTCACCTATTTATATGAGACCCAGTGAGACCACAAATCTGTGAACATGAGCTAGGAAAGAGGGTACAGGGCTGGATATGTCCAAACCCAAAAGGGGTTCTTCTAGGAATTCTCAGATGAGCCAGATAGTCCCTAGCTGCAAGGAGTGATTTTCTTTTTTTTGTTTTGTTTTGTTTTTAATAAATACTTATTTTATTTTAATAAGAGAGAGATACAGAGAAAAAATACAGAAAGAGGCCAGAGCACTGTTCAGCTCTGGTTTGTGGTGGTGCTGGGGATTGAACCTGGGACTTCAGGACCTCAGGCATGAAAGTCTTTTGCATAAACATTATGTTGCCTCCCCAGCCCAACAGTGATTTTCTACTAAAGAATCCTTGTCTCTGATGTCAGGCCCAGAATCATCTCAGTCCCCTACAGAAGCTCCAGGGAGAAGAGGAGTCTAGGAAAGGAACCAGAGCACTAGAGACCAGGAGGTACTTTGCAAACAACCAGTGAGCACCTACTATATGCCAGACATAGTGCCAGGCATGACAGTGGTGGTGGTGTAAAGGATGATGGCGGTGGTGATGATGCTGACTATGAAGGTGATGGTAGTTGTGCTGATGGTGGTGGTGATGATGGTGAGGGTCGTGAGAAAAATAATGGTGTCTGTTAAGATGAAGATGATGGTGAGGATGACTGTATCAGCAGTTACATGGCAGCTTCCACATGCCAGGCAATGTTTTAAGCATTTTATTGATATTAATGCATTTGCTCTTCCCAATAATTCTAAGAAGTCGGGATCTATATTATTCTCAAGCTGAAACACAGAGAAGTAACTTTCCCAACAGTGTGCAGTTGATAAGTGCCTGTGTTGGGATTCAAGTCAACCTGACTTGAGTATACATGTTTGGCCACAATTCTATAATAATAATAACAGTAAAATGATAGACACAATTAACAAACACAGTCAACCACTATGAACACTGACACTGTTCCAGAAGCTGTAATGTGTGTTTTCTATAATCTCATTTAATTTTCACTTTATTAATATGAAGAAGAAGCTCACATTCTTCACAACACACACATTTTACAGAGGGACAGAGAAACCGATCCAAGAGCTTAATAATGGAGCTGATATTTGAACACAGCTCTTCTAACTCTGGAGCTTGGGTTATTAACTTCACAAGCACAGGATATAGTCAGGAGTCTCTCCCTGGACTCTGCAGACTTGCACTTAGCTCTGTTCTGAGCAATCAGAAAGCCAGCGCTGATTTTTTACTTTACTCTTGGGCCCCGCCACATTCTCCACGAGCAAGAGTTCTCCTCTTTCCTTATCTCAACTTCCAGAGCAGTTCCTTAATCTTTTCTCATTTACAGCACTTTTCATAGTATGTGCAAATGTCATCCTAGACACACACTATATTCTCTGCTACAAATGTTATTTCCCTTAATAAGGGGACTTAGAGGTTGAAGACACATCAGAATGGTTATGCCAAAGACTACCATGCCTGAGGCTCCTAGGTCCCAGGTTCAATCTCCAACACACTGAGGAAGAGACAATAGCATCAACTACTTTGCTGTCTTTCTCTTCAGCCTGTCTCTACACCACTTCCAGGAAGCTACCCAGCCTCCTTTATAACTTCCATAGACTTCTCTGTCTGGTATCCACCTCTGGGCCTTTGGCCATACTGGGAGAGCCTTTAAATCACACACACACACACACACACACACACACACACACACACACACACACACACACCTTCCAATTCTATAATTAATTTTTATTTTTACGACAGTTCCATTTTACTAATGAAGAAACTGAGCATCAGAGAGACTGAGTGACTTGCTCAAGGTCACAAAGGTAGTGGAAGAGACAGAACTATGCTTTGATTCTCTGGATCTGGATTCACTGTTTTTCCTATGACACTAGGCAAAGTACCCCAGACACCACCACCATCCCCATGTCTGTGACATGTTCTTTCCCTGAGAATCAGCTGAGAGCTACCTGCTTGTCTCTAAACTGATTAATCCTTGGAACTTGAGGTGTGAATATTTCAGACCTCCATACTTCTATCATCAGCAAATGTGTGGAGAGAAAGAGAAATTAATTGATTCACAGAGAAATAGAGACAGAGATGCTAAGACAGCTTTTAAATACATAAACACTAGATGCACGGAGAGGAGAAAAGAGAGAAGAACACACACAAGGTGAGAGATAAGAGGAGTGGGGGGCATGGAGATGAGATAACAGATAGAAGGAAAAGAAGAGATGGGGGAGTATATTCACATAGAGAAAGAAAAACAAAGAATCAGAAATACCCAGAGAGAAAAAGACAGAAAATTACAGAAACAGGCAGAAAGATATAAAAGTGTGTACACAGAGACACGGGGGAGGAGGGCAGAGAGAGAAAGAAGGTCATTGTAAGAAGATTACAAATTCAGAGAGAGAGAGGATCTGAGAGAGAGGGAGATTTAGAGACATTCACCCAGGAAATAGAAAAGGCTATAGGGAGGCCAGAGATGGGGAGAGATAATAAAGAGAGTGAGTGCTGGAAGAGGCAGGGAGAAAACAGGAGAAACACTAGAGCTGGCAGCCTTGAAAGAGTCAGCTGCTCAGAGCTCACTCCCCTCCCCCGCCCACCAGCACTTCTCTTGCTTCACCATCTCATCCCCAACTTGGCCCACAAAAGCCTGAGTGGAGAAGTTAATTTTACCAGGTCCAATCACCCAGGCACTCTGCCCTTCTGGGGCCCTGGATAGAAAGGCAATGAGAGCCACCTGTGCTTGTCACTCTCAGTACCTGAGCCAGCCTGGCATTAGTTTGCCAGGCCCTGGGTACAAAGTCTCTAAGTAAAAGTTGGCATAGTCTTCATCTTTGAGGACAGCACCTATTGGGTGCCCACATGGACAAGACACAGTCCCTGCCCACAGGAAACTCCATGTGGGAGGCCAGCAGCCCAGGATTCTGATGTTGCATGACATGGCAGTTCCTGACTGCAATGCCTGCCTGAGAAGCATGTGGAGGGATAGTCTGAAAACTCCTAAACCTTAGCCTGACCTCTGTGAGCCTCGGCATCCACTTCTGAAATGGGGACAACCACACACAACTCAAAATTGATAAAGAAAATCCAAAGTGGAGACTGCCAAGAAAATCGTATACAAAAAAGACTGGCAAATAGTCGATTTTCAATAAACTTTCTCTCCCTGGAAAACAGAAAAGCAAAAAGGGAGGAGTAGCCAGCAAGATTAGGGGATCCTAGGAGGGGTAAATTTGGAGCTGGGTTTGGGAGACTTGATGGTGTCTGATCCAAGCTTTGTATACAGAGTATATAGGGTCTAAAATGAGAGACAGAAACAGTCAGGTGCCCCCAGCCGAGGAAACAGCAGGAGCAAAAGGAGGAAGCAGGGTTCTCTCCAGAATAGAGCTCAAAGAGCCACCAGTATGACTAGAGTATAGAATACAGTGGACCATGTAAACATTCACATTTTATGGGGAAATTAAGGCCATCAGGTGTCAAGGGATATGCCCAAGATCACACTGCTGAAGGTGGCAGGCCCAGTATTTGAACTAGGTCTGGTAGATCTGGGAATTCTGGCCTTATCCAGGAGGATAGTCAAAACCTAGAAGGTAAACACAGAGAAATTAAGGGATCTCAAATCTTGAGAAATTTGGTTTTTCTAGCAGACAAAGTTTTAGAAACCAAACTTGGGAGGGAGAGTAAGTTGTAGTATCTGGTTTTCCCTCCTCTCTCTACACCCTTCTGACTGTGAGATGGAAATACAGTCCTCTCAAAGCTGATGCCAGCCGTCACTCAGAATTCCAGAAACAAGCCCCACCCTAGAATTGGGCCCATTTTATCAGTGGGACAACTGAGGCACAGAATGAACCTGTGCCTGGGTTTGCACCCCACCCCCCTCTATGTTCGGTATAAGGAAGAGGCAAATGCCTGTCCCAAACTCCATCTCCAGAAGACCGGGTTCCCTGCTATTTTCCAAGTTAGTGGACCTTTAAGACAAGGGGTATTCAGAAATGCTCGAACACCCCCATATGGCCAGTTTTCTCTCTGCTACTGTTTTAATTCCTCTTGAAGATAAAGATTGGAGAGACAGTGCTAATTTAATTTGCCAGAATGAATAAAGATAAGACAGTAACTGAGGGTGATGAAGCACTGGAAACACATAATTCACATCCCTGAGAACTGGGTTCCTTCCATCACGACTGCCTACCCCACACTGGAGTTGATTAAGCCAGAGCAAGGGAAGTTAATTACCTTCCTCTGTCGCAGAGAAAGGATGACTCCTCAGCCAGGCAGTGGGTGCTGGGTGCAAGGGAAGGGGGGGTTGTAAATGGGCAGATGAGATTAAGGAGAGGAAGGAAGAAGCAGAGGCTTGCGACTTCCCTTGAGCTCACAGCTCACAGGTTAGGGGCTGGGGGCAAAAACTCAGAGGAAATGCTCACTAGTAAGTGGTTCAGCCGCCAAAGCTCACTGGTGGAGTCAGGTACCCCTAAAAGCTGTTTATGTGTCTCCCTGAAAGTGGGTTCATCACTGATCCCAACAACAGGCAGTTGGCAAGGTTGAAGGTGTGCATGTTCTTGAGGGCATGTAGGGATACTTGGGGGTGGGTTCAGCATGATAAGTGTGGATGTAATGATGTAGTTAGAAGCCCTGTCCCACAGCTAACTGGTGGTGTGACCTTGGCAAAGTTTTTCCTCTAAGCCTCAGTCTTTGTCTGAAGAATGGGAACAGTAATATTACCCACTGTGTAGATTCTGTCAAGAAGTGGGTTGGGGGGGATAATTCTGGAGAGTCCAACTCAGCATCCAGGAAGGGCTCTGTGACCCAAATTCTGAGCCATACATATCATCATCTTGATGACCACACAGCCTCTTCCTGGATGAATGTGAGGTACAGGTGCAGCCATGATCTTGGAGAATGAACCCCACTGTTTTAGTTCCTGGGCTTCAAGGGAAATGACATTTAAGGGCATTGGGAGAGAGCTTTCTGCACACTCAAGGTGGCTCCCTGGTGGCTCAGACAGCAAAGGACTCTATACCTGGAGAGAAGCCAAGGAAGAAGGTGGAACCACATGCACTTTATGCAAAGCTGCATTGCTGGAACCAAAAACAATTTGCAGTAACACAAAGGAGACATTAGAGAACCAAAAGCCCAGTGATGAAAGGAAGGAAAGTGTCTGTGGAAGAGCAATCGCAATGCAACCAAAGCCCCCAACACATCTGCCAGGGAGTCAAGTTTCCACCCATAAGGAAGGCAGGACCCACAGTGCAGGCATGTTGCCAGGTAATAGGGGGACTGAAGCCCCCACAGTGTCTGAGGTTGGGTGGGCAGGATTTTAATGTCTTGTTTAGTGGAAATTTAAATGAAGACAGCTGAGGCTGGGGTCTAGTATGAAGAGATTCTGGATTATGGGTCAGATGGGCTGGAATTTTTCTGGGAGTGAAGAAGAGGAGAGTCATACAATCAAAGATGAAAAGGATTTGGAGCTGGAAGGCTGTCAGGCATGGGTGATGGAGTGAGGCTAATTTTGAATGGGTTTCAAGAAGCAATGATTCAGAGCAAGAGCTCAGATAAAGGGAGCTATAGGGGGAAACACGGTGGGAAGCTCCACTATCAAGGGTCAGAAAGAAATCTGAGAGTTGGGAATGAGAATGCTCTCGAAATAATTCAACTCTGTAATTAGGCATAAGGAATTTCCAGATCTTGATATGGGACATGACTTGCCCAAAATCTCTGTCATCATGGAGATTGTTTTCAGCACATTTTTTGCAGCCCTTGCTCTTGAGACAGAGTGGATTTCTCTCCTACTGATGTGTACGGCTTGTCTATGTGACTCACCCAAGACAGCATGGGTGGATGTGACAATGGCCCAATTCAGAGCCATCTTCCTTAGAAGCATCTCGCCCTCTTGTGCTTGAGACAGCTTTGATGAGTAGAACATGCTTCCAGGAGCCACTTGTCCACAGAAGATGCGACATGGAGTGCTGGTATGCTTCTAAATTCTGTTTATAAGACCTTCTGTTTTGATCATCACATTAGGCTCGCTTGTATTGCTTACCGCTGTGGTCTATTTACATTATCATTATTTTCACTGGTTTAATCCCCATTGGTTCACGTGCTTTTTCCTTCTCCCCACCCTCTATCCTACTTACTTCCTCTTCCTGACACTTCCACCTCAGGAGATATAAAGGACAGTATTTTCTAATGAATAGAGATTAGATTGTTGAACTGCATCCCCGCTTGTCAATAAAGATTGAACTGCTTCCCAGCTCAGCCATGAGTCCCTATTCATCTCTCTCCCACCCGCGAAGCTAGCCTGGCAATGCAGGGGGGCGGGGCAGATTAAAGTCCATTCTACTCAGAAGTTTGGGCACTGGCCCATCCAGTCCACAAACAAGAAAAACAAATGTCTGATGCTGGCAGCTCCTACAACGCATTATGAAGGCAGTAGTTGTGTGATTTATGATAAGAAATATAATGTATTGAGCTGGAGAGATAGTACAGTGACTATGCAAAAAGGCTTTCACACCTAAGGCTATGAACTCCCAGGTTCAGTCCCCATATGCCAGAGCTGAGCAGTGCTCTGGTCTCTCTGTATTTCTGCTTAGTTAATTAATTAATTAATTAAAAGAAATTATGCTTTTGTCTTAGTTCTCATCCCTCCCTGGCACAGAGCTCCTACAGCACCTGGAATTTCCTATGCCTTGAGAGTAATGAAACGTGTCTCTTGTTATGTTAATGAAGTGACCTTTTTAATTCCCTAAAGGCAGAGGTTGGTTGCCTAGGGAGCCAAGCTTGTAATTAGAGCCCACAGGCACCCCATTAAGAAGAGAGGGGCTGGAGGTTAAATCAATTGCTAATAGCCAGTCATGTAATCAATCATGCCTATGTATGGCACTAGGAGTGGTACAGTTATTATGCAGACACTAAGCCCCAGTAGCAAAAATCCTGGTGTCAAAATAAATAAATAAGTGGAGGAGGAGGAAGGAAGGGGAAGGAAGGGGAATTAAGTAGGCATTTTAAAATGCTAACCAACTGTCTCTTGGACTTTGTGATACTGAGGATGGGGGATGTCATAGGACCGTGATAGAGGATATGGTAAATTACATATACCATGTGTGGGTGGGAAATTATATCCCTGAAATCTTATAATTTTGCAAAACACTGTTAAATCACTAACAAAAATGCTTTAAAAAGAAAAAATAAACAAGAATATTCAATTTTTTAGCCAATGTGTTTTTTTTAAGGAACAGTTGGATTTTCTTATTAATGCTATTTCTTTTAAGAATCTGACTTTATCTGGCAGGTTATTGATTTTTTTTTTCTTGTTTCTCTTCTCTTTCTTTGTTTACTAATTTTAGTTAGTTAGTTTGGATAGAGACAGAGAGAAATTGAGGTGACGAGACGATAAAGAGGGAGAAACAGAAATATTTGCAGCACTGCTTCACCACTCATGAAACTTCTCCCCTGCCAGTGGAGACTGGGGAGTCACAAGTCAGAGGCTGAGCTAGACCCAACCCTAGACAGCCTGCAGAGAGTAAAGGACTCTCTCCAACACCCCTGTCCCACCAGGGCACCATGCCTCTGCATGCAAAGTTTCACTCTGAAGAGTTCATTGGGCACTCCCCATGTGAACTCACTCCCAGTGAACCAACCGCTCACTCTGCCTGTGAGGATCATAGGAAAAAAGGGAGGTATGCATGTCTGATGTCTCACGTCACAGGTCTCATGCCTAGGGACAGCTTACTTGTGCATAAAGAGAGAATGCAAAAATTCTAATGTGTTTTTGCTCTCTCTGTTAATCAGACAGAAAATTCCTACTGCTTTCCAAGAGAATTTCATTAGAACAGAACATCTATTTTTGTGTAGAGCCAGACCCACCCTATCAACACTGGAAGGAGAAAGAGGAGAGCTCAGGACAATCAGAGGGACCACCAGGGACCTAGAATTCTAGAAAGGGCATACTGGACAGTAATAGTGGTGGGAATTATAATCCTCTTGCCCAGGACTTTGCCAGCTAAAAGGCCCCCATAGAACCACCACACACACCCCAGCTTGGCTGACATCACTCCTTTGGATCCAATGTGTCTCCTGTGCCTGTTGAGGATTACCTCACTCCTTACTATGAAAAGTAGAGAGCTACGTTTTGTAAGTTTTTTAAATTTTTTAATTTATTTTTTATCTTTATTTATTGAATAGAGACAGCCAGAAATTGGGGGGGAGATAGAGAGGTAGAGAGACAGAGAGACACCTGCAACCCTGCTTCCCACTCATAAAGTTTTCCCCCTATGAGTAGGGAGTAGGGGGTGAGGGGAGGCTTGAACCCAGGTCCTTGGGTATTCTGGCATGTATACTCAACCAAGTGTGTGCAACCATCCGGCCCCAGAAAGCTGGGTTTTGTTTGTTTTTGTCATCACGGAGGCTTCATTACTCCAACTTTTTCAGAGAGAGAGACAGAGATACTTGTTCTTCTTCTAGCGTTTGCCCTTCTTCCGCAGCCAGTCAACAGTGTCAGGTTGAGCCTGATGTAAAGTTTTGAGACCTCCTTTGAATCTGGAGAGGTGGCAGTCGTTGACTATGTGGGTCAGAGATACTAAGACGGAGAGACACAATAGAACTAAAGCTGCCCCCAGTGGCATCCTACTCCAATGTGGTGTATCAGGGAATGGAACCCTGGTCCTTTGCATGAGAAAGCAGGTGCTCTGCTGGGGAGACAGCATTATGGTTATGCAAAAAGACTTTTTTTTCTTTTTTTTAAATATTTTTTTTGTTGCTTTTGTTTTATTGTTATAGTTATTGTTGTTGTTATTGATGTTGTTGTTGGATAGGACAGAGAGAAATGGAGAGAGGGGAAGACAGAGAGGGGGAGAGAATGATAGATACCTGCAGACCTGCTTCACCACATGTGAAGTGACCCCCTGCAGGTGAGGAGCTGGGGGCTTGAACCGGGATCCTTATGCCGGTCTTTGCGCTTTGCGCCACGTGCGCTTAACCTGCTGCGCTACCGCCCGATTCCGTAAAAACACTTATCTTTTTTTTTTCTTTTTACAATATATTTTTTATTAGTGATTTAATATTGATTTACAGAGTTGTAAGATAAGAGGGGTATAATTCCATACGGTCCCTACCACCAGAGTTCTGTGTCTCATTCCCTCCATTGGAAGTTGCAGTAGTTCTCCTAGGGTCACTGATATAGGCTGAGTCTATAATTATCTATATATCTGTGTATATAGTTTTCCTAATTTTTTTTACTTTTTTTTATTTAAGAAAGGAGACATTAACAAAACCATAGCATAAGAGGGGTACAATTCTGCACAATTCCCATAACCCGATCTCCATATCCCATCCCCTCCCCTGATAGCCTTCCCATTCTCTATCTCTCTGGGAGTATGGATCCAGGGTCGTTGTGGGTTGCAGAGGGTGGAAGGTCTGGCTTCTGTAATTGCTTCTCCACTGAACTTGGGCGTTGACTGGTTGATCCATACTCCCAGTCTGCCTCTCTCTTTCCCTAGTGGGGTGAGGCTCTGAGGAAGCAGACCTCCAGTACACATTGGTGGGGTCGTCTGTCCAGGGAAGTCTGGTCAGCATCTTGCTGGCATCCAGAACCTGGTGGCTGAAAAGAGAGTTAACACACAAAGCCAAATTGTTGAACAATCATGAACCTAGAGACTGGAATAGTGCAGATGAAGTGTTGGGGGGTTTTCCCTGCATGCTCTTGTGTACTTCTGCTTTCAGGTATATATTTTTCCCCTAGTTTATGGGCACATGTGAACCTATGCTCTATCTCAGGGGACCTGGACTATATCTAGGTTTGGGGACTTTATTGGGGAGTGAACCACCAATAAAGGATGGAATTAGAGAATACTATGAAAGGAAAGGTCTCACCCGAGTGATGAAGCTGAAGGGTTGTCATTCCACACCTGTAGTCTCTGGTCACAGTCTGAAGTGGAGCATGCTGGGGTGGCATTCATTGCAAAAACACTTTTCATGTCTAAGACTCTGAGGTCCCAGGTTCAACCCCCAAAAACCAGAACAATGCTCTAGTCTATCATCTACCTATCTTTCTCTCTCACTGTCTCCCTTTCATTAAAACAAACAAACAAACAAAAAAATCAGGCATCTTCCCAGGGTACAATTGTATTGTCCTTGCAGCAGAGCAGACAAAAAGCCCTGAAGTGTGATTGTGGACCCATGTCCTTGACCACTCTCAAGGCCTGGCTAGAGGTGGATGGAGCAGGGGCTGGACACTGCACAATTCAGGCCTATCACTCCCCGCTGCATCCTACATGGGGTATTTGCAGGCCAATCTCTGGCTAAACAAATTAAACCCACCTGCAATGACCCCAGAGTTGTTTACTTGTGGGAATGCTGTAATAAAAGGCACTTTAAGACCACAAACTATGAACTCAGTCTAACTGGGACTTGGAGATTATACAGGCTCCTGTGCTAAATATGAATATATACATGCCCCAGGTCAGATTGGTGTGGTAAACAGATAATTGTACTTAATATATTTTCTTCAAGTTTGGGAAATACTCTCTGCTTTTTAGTTCTATCCAAACTTCTAGTTGTATTCTCAACTCTGACATCATCTTCCCAGACAATATTTCTAGTCTACCTCCATTTTAGCTATGAAGCTCAAGCAAAGATTACTAAAGTCATGGACTTTAAAGTCTAAAATAGACTTCCTAGCTTCTTTCTACCCTAAAGTCCCTATTCTCATTTGCCCTATTCCTACTTTTTGGTTCCTGTTCATTAATCATTTTGTCCTGCTTTACATCTTACTGCCTTTTATCCGCCAAGCTGCATATACTACTATGATTCCATCCTGACTTCCCCAGGCAGATGACCTTACCAATGTGTCCTAGAACCTCCTCACCTCTCCAGAGCCTACCTCACTAGGTAGAGACAGAAACAGACTGGAAGTCTGGATCTACCTGCCATCACCCATGTCCAGTGGAGAAACAATTACAGAAGCCAGAACTCCCACCTTCTGCACCCAAAAAATAATTTTAGTCCATACTCCCAAAAAGCTAAATGATAAGGGAAGATGACTAGAGGACTCTAAACCCTACCTAACCCACCAGGATCCAAACCATCTGTCTCCAGTAATCTTGTTTTTTTAATTTTATTGTACTTATAAAATAAAAATAGAAAATATCGACAAAACCATAGGATAAGAGGGGTAAAAGTCCACACATTTCCCACTACCAGAGTTCCATATCCAATAGGAATCTTATTTTTATACCATCACTGAAATGGAGGTGAATCTGAAAAATACCAGAGGAAGTCAGGCACTGTTTCTTTTATCTGAGAGAGAAGAGGGGAAAAGAAAGGGTGCTCAGAAGTAGTAATAGGTGTATGTGTGACTTAGAAAGGAAGTGAAGGCAGGGTCTGGGTCATGGTTCACCTGGTTGAGTGCAAATGTTTGAGAACCATGTTTGAGCCCCTGGTCATCACCTTCAGAGAGAAAGCTTTGCAAATGGTGAGGCAGCGCTGCAGGTGTCTTTCTTTCTCTCTCCCTCTGTATCTCCCCATACCCCCTTGATTTCTGGCTATCTAATAAATACAATAAAAATAATTTTAAAAAGAAAATAAGTAAAGGCAGGACCATAGAAAAGTGGAATATATATTCCACTATATATATATATGGGGAGGGGGTCTGGCTAGTCTCTCAGCTCTGCCTGATTCCATCCTTGGAGCTCCAGAACCTTAGTCTGACTCCATCTCTGGAACTTTGTCTATGTCCTTGGCTTGTGGTCTATAAATGTCATTCTCCCTCACACTCTGGCCTAGCATCTTGGGTCCTTCCACTGCAGAAAGAACAGAAACCCAGGCAGGGGGAGCAGGGCTGATTTCATGGCATCACCAGACCTGAGCAAGAGCCTGTGAGTGGATCCTACATTGTAGAGGACACTACTTTGTTAATACTTCCCTAAACACAAGGACTCTATGAAGCCAAAAGGGTGGTGGGGCCCCCAAATGCTGCCTGATACTTTTGCCATTCTTGACAACAACTCGCTGTACCTGGGACAGAGAGGCTCCCAGCCAAATGATCAGACCTTGGCTCTTGATCCCAGGTGGGTCTCTAGTCTGGGTATGTCCCCCTCAAGCTGGATGTCCACGGGGTGAGCCTCCCAGGTCTGAGGGGTGATAAGGAGCAGCTCTTCCTGGAGATGTGACTAGAGTGTTAATAGTCATGAGTCCCTCCCAGTGTAGGATAGATATGGGGACAAGAAGTAAAGGGAGTGGGCTCAGGAGGGGTCAGCAAAATCACTCCCTATACCCCTACATCTGGGTGGAACCCTGAAGGGACTTGGAACATTCAGCAAACTTAATCTTCCGGGTGGTTATAGAATTGTAGTCACAGATGTAAATAGAATATGTATTTACCAATTTGCTGGCTTGGCTTGTCATTTGAAATATTCAGAGCATAAGCCTCCACCTAGATTCTTACTCTGGGTCCCTCAAATATGAGAGATAGCCTGTAGCACCAACTTTGTGCGGACAGTGCACCCACCCTGTAGTGGCAGGGAAAGAAGCCTCCTCCCTCAGTAGGTACTGTGGATTGCCTCCTGCTTCCACAGATGCGAGCTGAGGAGTCAGGGTGGCATCATCTAGTGCTGGGACAGCAGAGCTCTCACAGGGTTAGGGCACTTCTGCTTAGGGAATTGTGCATGTGTATTCCAACTTTGGACCAGCTCCTCCCTGCGTGCAAGGGGCATGGTGGCTAGTGATGCTCTAAGGAAATGCAGGGCTCTGGAGGAGGACTGGCTGGAGAAGGCCTCAGGAGCCTCACAGCTGGGTTTATAGGGCAATTTCCTCTTCCTCTTATTTAGTCCTCACAGTCACCTCCCCACTTTTCAGTGATGGCACCTGCCCCAGGTCCCAAAACCAACACATGCGCCCTTTGATCATGTGGGACTAGGACCCCTCCAAAGGTCAGTTGAACATCAATGCAAGTGCCCAGGGCAGAGTCAGAGGCCAGGGGTGGGGAAAGGTAGGCCCAATGGTGTGAGCTCTGTACCATTCCTAGGATATCTGTCACCCAATACCAAGCAAGGCTCCAAGAGGATATTGGTATACTAGGCAACAATGCATCTGACAGAGCTCACATGTTACAATGAGGAAGAATCCCACTACAAGCCCCTAATCCCCACATGCAGCAAGGGAAGTTTCACAAGTGATAAAGCAGTGCTTTGGGAATCTTCCCTTCCCTTTCAATTTCTCTCTGTCTCCATTTAAAATATTAAAAAAATAAGTAGTTTAAAAATTGTGATAATGCAATTTAAAAAGAGAACATCAGCAGTGTGTGTGTGTGTGTGTGTGTGTGTGTGTGTGTGTGTGTGTGTGTGTGTGTGTGTCGGGGGAGTGATGAGGCAGTCAGGGATCAGGGTTGTGGATGGCTCACCTGTCAGTACTCTCCATCTGACCCACCGCCTTCCCTATTTTCTGTAAGGTCAAGCTTCTCACACATATGCACATGGTCCCCTCTGCTCTCCAGCATTGGAGTCTTTTCTAGAGTTCCCAGAATACATTATGCACCTGTCTACCACTGGGCCCTCCACATAGCCTTCTCTCCACCTGGATCCCAAGTCTCCTCCTCTCCTTCCCTGGGAAAAGTCTGTATCATCTGTCCTTTGTGGAGCATAAGCACTCTCTTGCTTTGCTCTTGCACTAAATGTGATGAATTAATGGCATAGACTATCATTCATTCAAGCGTCTCTCCACTACCACCATTCCCAGATGCAAACTCCACTGGGGCAGCCATGGGGTTCTGGTCATCTGTCTCGATGCACCATGGTCCATGCATTAAGCACAGACTGGGTGGTGGGGCACACGAGCAATTCCAGGGGGTGGACTCCAGCCCTGTGATTGTAGCCTTGCTCCCAGCAGCTGCCTCTGATCCCCAAAAGCCTGGCATCCAACTCCAGGTTCCCAGCCTTAGAGTTCACCCTCCCTCCAAGTGAAGCCCTTGCCATGCACTTCATGGATGGTCTGTATCTCCACCCAGATCTTCATCCAGGCCAGGGGTGTTGAAGGGGAAGGGGAACCCACCTCTGGGTGCCCAAGACAGGCCCATAGTAGGGATGTTCAGTGCCTGTTACATTAATGAAGGCGGGGCAGTCTAGAAAGGTTAAGGGGGCACCTGGTATAACCAGAGAGAGAGGTAGACTGGCCCTAAGCTCTGTGTGCTAGGCTGCTGATGCCTCTGTTGCAACACACACATGCACACATGTCTATGCTGGCATAGACTTACCTGCTGACCTCAGATGTCCTGGAGGAGATGCAGGAGTTATCAAGGCAAGATCTTTGGGGATGGACAGCTCACTAGATAAAGCACATGACTTGCCATGTGTGTGTCCCAGGTTAGAACCCTGACAGCACATGGGAGTGCCAAGGAACTGGAGGAAGTTTCAGTATCAAGGGGTGTGTGTATGTGTGTTTCTGCTTATCTCTCTCTATATATATCTCTGAATGAAACAGCAACCCCACAGTGATAAAATCATGCATGCATGAAGTTTTTTTAAATTTCTTTATTGGGGAATTAATTTTTACATTCAACAGTAAATACAATCGTTTGTACATGCATAATATTTCTCAGTTTTCCATATAACAACACAACCCCTACTAGGTCCTCTGTCATCCTTCTTGGATCTGTATTCTCCTCACCCACCCACCCCCAGAGTCTTTTACTTTGGTGCAATACGCCAATTCCAGTTCAGATTCTACTTGTGTTTTCTCTTCTGATCTTGTTTTTCAACTTCTGCCTGAGAATGAGATCATCCCATATTCATCCTTCTGCTTCTGACTTATTTCACTTAACATGAATTTTTCAAGGTGCATTCAAGATCAGCTGAAAATGATGAAGTCACCATTTTTTATAGCTGAGTAGTATTTCATTGTGTATATATACCACAACTTGCTCAGCCACTCATCTGTTGTTGGACACCTGGGTTTCTTCCAGGTATGCATGAAGTTTTGGCAGTGCAAAAAATAAATTAAAAAGGTAAGCTCTCAGTAACTGGATCTTCCATCTCTCCTATGATAAGAAGCAGGCATTACCAACCTGACTTCCCTGGGCAGACAACCTCACCAATGTACCCTGGAACCCCACCTCTCCAAAGCCCTGCCCCACTAGGGAAAGATAAGAAACAGGCTGGAAGGATGGGTGGACCTGCCAACGCCCATGTCCAGTGAGAAACAATTATAGAAGCCAGACCTCCCACCTTCTACACCCCATAATGAACCTGGGTCCATGCTCCCAGAGGGATAAAGTATAGGAAAGTTCCCAGTGGAGGAGATGGGATAAGGAAATCTGGTGGTGGGACTTGTGTGGAATTGTACCCCCACTTATCCTATAGTCTTGTTGATCATTATTAAGTCAATTAAAAAAAGAAGGAGAGGTGGGAGTTGGTATACCTGAGACCCTTGTCTGGCAGTCCTATTCTGTCATGGCTGTGGAGATAGTTGTATCTGAAAGGCATTTCAGCCCTATCCCTTTGGGGTCTGAATCTTAAAATTCATGGAAACCCAGCATCTTAGCAATGTGTGAATGTCCCTAGGCACTTACTGATAACCTGCCATGGCAGGAGTAGGAATGATTATCTGGTATGTGTCTACAGTCACATGTGCACACGCGCACAAGAGAATATTATCTTTCCCTCCCAGCTTTTCCCCTTCCCCTGCCCTCTAAATGAGAATATCACCTTTGCAAGATAGTTTCTGATGTGTTTATGCACATGCATGATGCCTAACCAGAAGATCAGCAACAGAGAGAAAAACAAAGGAGAAGCCAGGAAGACTAAAGTGATCGCTGTCTAACAAGATGCTGGGGAAGAAGCAGGGCAGCTATACACACCTGTGGTCTGGGGATGTTTGTGAGCTTGGACTGGACTCCCATTTCCCAGGATCTCTGAGTAGTCTCTGCAGCTCCAGGTCTCCCTCTGAGGCCCTGAGCACTGGCCTCTGTAGAGCTGAGCTTCTTTTCCTCTTCTCCAGCAATTCCTCTTTCACCTCCTACCTTGGCAGCTGAGACCATTTCTCAGTGTCCAGCTGAATAGGTAATGCTTATTGAATGTGACTTAAGTAATAAACCACTGGCTGGCCCAACCACCAGAATCCAGGGAACCGAGACCAGCAAGGCCAGCTGCAAGCAAGCATCCATTTAACTGTCTTCCCCCAGTGAGATCTCAAAGAGGCTGACTGGAGCTCTGGGCCAGGAAGCCATGGATCTGCTGCTTCCAAGCAGTCTGAGCCTGAATGCATCCTTTTTGGGAACCTCAGCTTGCTTTCAGGCAAGGTGAGGCCCATTGTGTCCCCCATGGAGATGTTCTAAGGGCCTAAGATACTGGGGAAATGCCAGCACCAATCAGCATCTTCCAGAAGCCCAGGTGCTGTGTCACCTCGCTTGCAGGAAGCACTGTGGCCACAGCTGTCCTGGTCCTGGCCTGTTCACAGACAACATTTACTGCCATCCCGTACCTCTTACTATAGCTATATGTGAACAAAAACAAGCCAACACACCCATCAGAATTCTCCAGACCTCAGGACTAACCCTGCCCGTTCTCAGAGTCCTTAGCTTATGCATGAGGTAGGCTGAATACTGGGTTCAAATTCTGAACCTCCACTCCCAGGATGGTGCCTCGTCTCAGGTTCATCCACCTCATTATATAATGGGGTCATGGTTCCTGCACCTCCAGCTTTATACATATAAAGAAAAGTCAAGACCTCATAACATACTCCTTCCTCTTGTTACTATGATTCTGCTGTCCTTCTTATTTGTTTTCCTTGCCATACATCCACTATGGGGGCTCTCTGAGCCCAGGAAATCATTCCAAATTGCTCAGCACTGCTTCCATCATCCTCCCCCTTCTGAGCCCTGAATTTCCCTCAAGAAGATTGAACCCACCTTTTCCTGGATGTGGTTCATTCTTTTCTATTTCTAATTCATTCTGGAGCGGTATTTACTTTATAGATGATTTGATTCTCCCATTGTCAGAGCAAAAGAGTCCCAGGAAGTCAGTCAGAATCTTTAGATTAGACCAGGGGAAACACAGTGTGGATACCAAGTCTTTCCACCTCTCCACAAAGCCTTTTTTGCATAAACCATCCTTTAAGAATGACCCATGTGGAACCTCTTTACCCAGATCAGAAGAGAATAGATTCATGGCAGAACCTCAGTTTCTCCATCTGTGATGTCAGCACAGTAATCTCTGTCTCTCAGAAGTACTGAAAGAAGAAGCTTAGGTGGACATAATGAATAAATCACAAATTATTGGGAGTCAGGCAGTAGCACAGTGGGTTAAGCACACGTGGCGCAAAGCGTAAGGATCCCAGTTCAAGCCAACTCCCCACCTGCAGGGGAGTTGCTTCACAGGCAGTGAAACAGGTCTGCAGGTGTCTATCTTTCTCTCCCCCTGTCTGTCTTCCCCTCCTCTCTCCATTTCTCTCTGTCCTATCCAACTAGGACAACATCAAAACAACAATAACAACTACAACAACAATGAAAAACAAAGGCAACAAAAGGGAAAATAAATATTTAAAAATCACAAATCATTAAGAGGTATTTGAAGGTCATTTTTGCTAAACACACATACACACCAGTCTCAGATCACCCATACAGGTGTTAAAAAAAAACAAGAAGGACCCCCATACCAGCCTCCTTCCTAGAATCAACCACAATTCCAGTATGAACAGTTATTGTTTACTGAATGTCTACTATGTGCTAAACACCATGATATGAGCTTTGTAAGCATTACCTGAAGTCCATCTCATAAGAAAAGTGTGAACTAAGCACTATGATTCAGAAATGCAAGAGGGGCAAATAATAGCACAGAGAAAAAGGGCTCTGTAGTGAAACTGACATAGAGTTTGAATTCCAGCTCAACCCCTAGAATATTGTAAACTTTTTGAAGAAGACCTAACATTCCTGCAGCTTAAGTTTCCTCATCTATAAGACAGAAGTGACCATCTCATTAGGATCTTTGGGGACTTTCATGAGCATAAAAGTTTATGTTTGGCATATAGTAATTACTCAGCAGATTAGCATTATCCATATAGCATATGAATTATCTCTACATCATTTATTCCCCATGCCACCTTGGTAACTTGTATATTGAGGGAAGACTGGAGCTGAAACTAGTTAGAAAAGGAGCTCTGAAGGCTCTCTGGGAACTTTAAATGCTACAGAGGATCGAGACTTAACCTGCTGGGACACACACTTCTCTTTTTTCAATTTAAATTTTTTTCATTTTTATTTGATAAAACAGAGAGAGAGAGAGAATCTCTGTAAGTGGAATACTATTTACCAGCTCCAAGAAGAAGGAAAATGAAGCGTAGACAGACAGAAGAGCTTCACTTAACCCCAGGGGCTTGTCCAGCTACAATTCTTTACTCTGAGCTCCTGCTCTCTACTTCTGCTTTAAAATAATCCACTGCCGATCTGACATCTACAGAATTGTCTCACAGAGTTGCCAGCACAGAAGTTAGCACAAGGAGTTCATACTAGCAAATAAACAAGTGCTAAGATTCTAATGTTGGGCCCTAAGGGTATGGTTCTAATATTCAGTGACTGATTGATCTGAAAGTCTCAAACTACTACAAAGTTTAACCAGATATGCTAATCTCAAATACCAACAGGGAACAGAAATTTGTGTAAGTAAACCAGGCCAGAGGTAAGTGCACATGAGCACACACACACACACACACATACACACACACACACACACACACACACACACACACACACACTGCATGAGTGGGGCAAATTGGGAATGTCTGGGAGGCCAGTCACTAGCACAACTATGGGCCATGCTAAGTCCTATGGCCTGACCCTTTGATCTTTTCAAGACAAGAAAAATAGCTGAACTTTTTAATTTTAGTGTTTTTTTTTCCTTTTTTTTGTTATTTTTAAATAGACTGTTTTTTAAATTTTTATTTATAAAAAGGAAACACTGACAAAAACCATGGGATAAGAGGGATACAACTCCACACAATTCCCACCACCAGAAATCCATATCCCATCCCCTTCCCTAATAGCTTTCCTATTCTTTCTTTATTCCTCTGGACATGTGGACCCAAGGTCATTATGGGGTGCAGAAGGTAGAAGTTCTGGTTTCTGTAATTGCTTCCTGCATGAACATGGGCGTTGGCAGGTCGATCCATACTCCCAGCTTATCTCTCTCTTTCCCTAGTGGGGTGGGGCTCTGGGGAAGCAGGGCTCCAGGATACTTTGGTAGGGTCCTGAGATTCCCAAACAGACATGATGGGCCTAGACCTCGAATAAATCCCTCTCTCCATTGTTACTGGCCATCTCTATCAAGAACAACATAATAGACCCCTTTATGGGCCCCCATAAGATCTTGCCCTCAATGTGGATCAACAATGGTAGAGAATGCTCCATCCTCTGAAGGGAGGCTGGACAACATACTCTTCCACCTGAGGAAAATGGGTCCTGAAATTGGGGCAGCTTAGAACATTCCTACTTATGACCACAGAATGCGAGCTCAGATCTACAGGGATGCAGAGGTCATATAGGCTCCTAAGCTGAATATGGGCCCCAGTTCATATCAAATCAATGGAGTTTACAGTAAAAAATACTTATACACCTTTCCTATATTTGGGAGCTACTCTCTTCCCTGACCCAGATTTCTGGTCCTTTTTCCAGCCATGACATCATCTCCCCAGACAATAACTAGGCTCCACCTGCATTTCAGATTTCAGACTCAGAGAAAAAAAAAAACTAGTATAGTTATGAGCCCTTTGGAATATAACTAAAACGGAGACCCCCCAAAATCTTTGTTTGCCTTTAGTTTCATGATTAGTCAATAATTTGTTTGTCTTCATATGTTAACTCTTCTCTCGGCCACTAGGTTCCAGATTCTAACATGATGCCAACCAGATTTCCCTGGGCAGGTGACCCAAATAAAGACAACACTGAGATACCACCTCACCCCCGTGAGAATGGCATACATCAAAAAAGGACAGCAGCAACAAATGCTGGATTGGTTGTGGGGACAAAGGAACCCTTCTACACTGCTGGTGGGAATGTAAATTGGTCCAACCTCTTTAAAGAGCAGTCTGGAATAAACTTTTTTAAAGTTACATGTTTATGAAAATAATAGCAATTGGGCTGGGATTATAAGAACTCTTTGCGGGACCGGGCGGTGGTGCACCTGGCTGAGCACACATGTTACAGTGCACAAGGACCCTAGTTCAAGCCCCCGGTGCCCACCGAGTGGTGAAGCGGTGCTGCAGGTATCTCTTTATCTCTCTCCCTCTCTATCTACACCTTCTGTCTCAATTTCTGGCTGTCTTTATCCAATAAATAAATAAATATTTAAAAAGTATGAAATTTAAAAAAAACTCTTTGTATCATTCTTGCAACTCTTCTGAAAATCATAATCTAGTCTAAAATAAAAAGTAAAAAGTCAAAGAAAAAGAGGGAAAAAAGCACTACAAGAGCCAAAATAAATAGAGCTGTCACCTAAGTCAGGCCCATGAGCAACTACTCGCACTGTGAGGACACTCTAAGGCCAGATTGTGCTTACAGCTTGCAGTTACAGGTCAAATCAGAGGAACTTGTCAATAAAAGAGAAAGAAATGGTCTGGACAAATGTCTCACAGGCCCTCTACATGACCTAAGACATCTTTCCCTTCATAGGATCCTGAGAAAACAAGAGTCTCTTTCTTTCTTTCTAAAAAAGACTCCATAAACTATGTAATCAAATATTTTTCTATTTAAAGTTGGATAACCTCCTCACCTACTTTTTTAAAATGAACTCTTTTTTTATTTTATTTTATTTTATTTTATTTTATTTTTTACCAGAGCACTGCTTAGCTCTGGCTTATGGTGGTGCAGGGGATTGAACCTGGGACTGTGTAGCCTCAGGCATGAGAGTTTCTTTTCTTTTTAATTTCTTTATTGGAGAATTAATGCTTTACATTCAACAATAAATACAATAGTTTGTACATGCGTAACATTTCCTAATTTTCCATATAACAATACAACCCCAATAGGTCTTCTGTCATCCTTTTTGTATTCCACCCCACCCACCCAACCCAGAGTCTTTTACTTTGGTGCAATACGCCAACTCCAGTTCAGGTTCTACTTGTGTTTTTTCTCTTGATGATGTTTTTCAGCTTCTGCCTGAGAGTGAGATCATCCCATATTCATCCTTCTGCTTCTGACTTATTTCACTTAACATGATTTTTTCAAGGTCCATCCAAGACTGGCTGAAAATTGTGAAGTCACCATTTTTAATAGCTGAGTAGTATTCCATTGTGTATATATACCACAACTTGCTCAGCCACTCATCTGTTGTTGGACACCTGGGTTGCTTCCAGGTTTTGGCTATTACAAATTGTGCTGCTAAGAACATATGTGGACACAGATCTTTTTGGATGAGTGTGTTGGGTTCCTTAGGATATATCCCTAGGAGAGGAATTGCAGGATCATAGGGTAGGTCCATTTCTAGCCTTCTGAGAGTTCTCCAGACTGTTCTCCACAGAGGTTGAACCAATTGGCATTCCCACCGGCAGTGCAGGAGGGTTCCTTTGACCCCACACCCTCTCTAGCATTTGCTGCTGCTACCTTTTCTGATGTATGACATTCTCACAGGACTGAAGTAGTATCTCATTGTTGTCTTTATTTGCATTTCTCTGACAGTCAAAGACTTGGAGCATTTTTTTTCATGTGTTTCTTGGCCTTTTGGATCTCTTCTGTGGTTAATATTCTATCCATGTCCTCTCCCCATTTTTGGATGGAGTTATTTGTTTTCTTGTTGTTGAGTTTGGCAAGCTCTTTATATATTTTGGTTATTAGCCTCTTGTCTGACGTATGGCATATAAAGATCTTCTCCCATTCTGTGAGGAGTCTCTTGGTTTGGATATTGGTTTCTTTTGCTGTGCAGAAGCTTTTTAATTTTATGTAGTCCTGTAGGTTTATACTTGCCTTAGTCTTCTTTGTAATTGGATTCATTTCATTGAAGATGTCTTTAAAATCTATGTGGAAAAGAGTTCTGCCAATATTTTCCTCTAAGTATCTAATAGTTTCTGGTCTAACATCCAAGCCCTTGGTCCACTTGGAATTTACTTTTTTATTTGGTGAAATACAGTGGTTTAGTTTCATTCTTCTGTATGTTTCAACCCATTCTTTCCAACACCATTTGTTGAAATTTCGACATGAGAGCTTCTTTGCATAACCATTATGCTATTTACCTCTGCCCCTCACCTACTTCCTATTTCACTTCTCTCATTCACATCAAGTTCAACCTTGCCAGATAAATTAAGGACTACAAAAACTGGATAAGGGCAAAAGACTGGCACACTTTAACGATGTCCCTTTTGGTCACTACCAGGCCACCCCATCATTTGGAGCCCTAGTCGGGGAAGCCTGGGATTCCCACATAGATATGATCAGCCTAGACCTCTAACAGATCCCTCTCTCTACCATCACTGGCCATCTCCATCAGGAACAAAATCATAAACTCTCTTATGGGTCTCTACAGGACCTTGCCCTCAATATAGAACAATAGTAGGAACTGCCCCACTCTCCAAAGGGAGGTTGGGTCAACAAATTCTGCTACTCAAGGAAGACTGGTCCTCAAATGAGTGTAGCCTAGAATATTCCTAGCTATAAACATGGAATGCAAGCTCAAACCAACAGAGATGCAAAGTTTATAAAGACTCCTATGTTGAGTATGAATAGACATAGGACCTAAGTCAGTGTTGGGCAGTACACCAGCTTCCCCCTGCTTATCCCTGCAGTCTATTTACATAACCAGTTACCTAGGAACCACCCTGCCTGCAGGGCATTGGTTTAATCCCCACTGGTTTAAGATGTCTTTTTGCTCCGCCCCCTCTCATAGTCACCCTGATTTCCACCAGTCTCTTTTCGCTCCACCCCCTCTACATCACATCCTGTTTCCACCCTACTTGGCGAATATATATACAGCTGCTCTTCTGTTTTAACACACTTGGGATTGCCTTCCGGCTCTGAGAGTTCCAGAGTCTATCTCCTGCAACGCTAGAGCTAGCTCGGCACGAGTTCCTTATCCCTCTCCCATGCAGCAGCCTAGGTTGGCTCCAGTTAAGTTCTCTCCAACCCAGAGCACTTGCTCGGGAAGAAGCACCCTCAGGCTCTCCTGGAAAGTCAGATCAATGGGATTTACAGTTAATGGTATTTATATACTTTTCCCATACTTGGGAGCTACTCTCTGCCCCTGATCCAGCTTTCTAGTCGTATTTCCAACTCTGACACCATC